>NW_008818953.1:0-342 GCF_000699105.1 Pygoscelis adeliae | reverse complement strand
TTAACTATCCCAGCCAAAACCAGCACACTTTTGTTCCAATGAGCTTTATCAAATGCAAAGAGACTCAGCAAGCAGGATAAATGTGACTTAAGAGTCCAGAGCAACTATTTATTTCTTAATATGAACAACAAAGCTAGGATTAGGAAGTTACTAGGCTAATCATTGATATGTGCATCACCCTGATAAGAGTGAGTGTTTCTGTCCTATTTTCATATTCCACTGGGCTGGGAAAACAGGGTCCCTCTGCCACTCCTTGAAATGGGCTGATCCTTGCTAATATTGAATTGCCACCCTCAGATTCTCTTTCCTCCCCCCTCTCCCCTTTTATAGCTTTTCATATCA
>NW_008818952.1:0-342 GCF_000699105.1 Pygoscelis adeliae | reverse complement strand
GCCGCATCCCTGCCCGGCCGCTGGGATCCACTCCGCTCCCCCCACGCTGCTCGCTTTCCCTCTGCTCGTCCCTTCTGCGGGATAGAGTTTATTTTTACGATGAAAGACAAAGCTGGATTTCATGTTTTCACGTGAATGTAGATGTTGGCCGACAGACTCTGTCCACAGTAGTGAGGAAATTCAGAGCCTGCGGCGCTGGGTGAAATAACCCAGCGCATGCAAACTCCACGTAGTAATTGGAAACATTTGCTGCCGGGGGCACCGGGAATGTTTTCCTTCTCCCCCAGGTTTGTTTCATGGAGCTCCAGAACCGGAGGCTGGAAGAATTTAGCAGAGTTCACG
>NW_008818951.1:0-342 GCF_000699105.1 Pygoscelis adeliae | reverse complement strand
GCCATGGCCGCCACCCCCCGCTTGATGGAGGCTGTGCGGCCCAGCCATGCCAACTCTCCTGACCGCCCCTCTCTTTTTTTTTTAGGACTATAACATCGACGAGGAGGCAGCGTTGCAGGCTGCCCTGGCACTGTCGCTCTCCGAGAACTGAGGGTGACTGCGGAGCATCGGTTCGGACCCCCGTCGCACCCCGTCTCCTTTTGCACACTTGGCCTTCCTGCCGGGGGAGGCACGGAGCTCGTCAACCTCCCGGCGCCCCCGGAGACCTGCTGCCACCTCTCTTCCCTCTCCTCTCTGGGCAAATCCCACCTCGTTTAAGAAGGTGGAGTCTCTTTAGCGTCG
>NW_008818950.1:0-342 GCF_000699105.1 Pygoscelis adeliae | reverse complement strand
CAGCCACGAAGCGCTCACCACCGACGTAGGCGCCCACAGAAATGGCCGGATTTCCCTCCCGTGAGCCGAGGGATTAGAAATAAAGCTCCTCGGCAATTAATTAGCAATTACTTTGTTTGAAAGAGAAACATGCCGGTAAATAAAAGTCACTGCAAGGCGGAGTGACGCCGAGCGGGTGCGGGGGAAAGGGGAGGCCGCGTCCCCAGCCAGGGGAGAAGGGCTGTCGCCCGTCGGGTGCTCGAGCGAGTCCCGTCCCCCTGCCCTCCCCTCCCCTCCCTCAGTGCCTCTTTGCCAGCGGAGGGTCCCCGGTTGCACCTCTTGTGGTCTCGGTGAGTCAGCCAC
>NW_008818949.1:0-342 GCF_000699105.1 Pygoscelis adeliae | reverse complement strand
GTGGTCACTGCCTTGTTTATGAGTTCTTCTGTAACTAAATATTTTAAATACAACCCCATTTATTTTCCTGGACTCTGTAACTGTAACATACACTGTGTTGATGTAGAAATGTACATGATTGCATAAATACTTGCATCCTCTCTCTCCCTCTCTGCCCCAACGGATACAACAAAAGGAAATGCCAAAACTTCTTTTAAGATTGATCTCATTTCATATCATATTTGTTTGAAGATTAGTGTGTCCATGTTTACTATTGTTGTGATTTAACTTGGCAGGCAGCTAAACACTACACAGGCATTCGCTCATTCCCCCGACGCCCAGTGGGATGGGGGAGAGAATCAG
>NW_008818948.1:0-342 GCF_000699105.1 Pygoscelis adeliae | reverse complement strand
GGCAGCCCGAGCAAACACAAGGACAGGCCTGTGCCATGGCCGTGGCACACGGGGGGCAAGGCTGGGTGTGCCCGCTCCCGCTCAGGATCTGGCCCTGCAGCTGTGGCTAAGCCCCTGCCCTTGCGCAAACAGGGGAGGGGGTGGCTGCAGAATGGGAGGGCAGCACAAAAAAAGCCCTGTGGGGCTGGAGCATCATGTCACCTCGTGCATCCCACTGTGGCCAGGGGTCCCCAAACCGTTCCGAATCTGGCCACCTATCCTGCACTCCTTACTGCCGCCCTGTCCCCGCCGCGGTCCAGCGAGCAACGAGCTCCCCCGCGGGCAGGGCGATGGATGGGGATT
>NW_008818947.1:0-340 GCF_000699105.1 Pygoscelis adeliae | reverse complement strand
GGGTAAGCACACATGCATCCACACAAGCAGCTGTGGGCTCAAGAGAGGCAACACCGGGGATCACCCTGGCAGGGAAGGGCTGGAGCACCTTGGCTTAGAATAAGGCCCCAAACACATCCATAGTGTACGTTGAGGATCCCCAGAGACTTTGTAGACAGGGCAGGAGGCCAAACAGGCCAGCAGCTTTCTCCTGAGGGCAACATTCAAAGGAAGAGAGCCGAATCCCAGCAGCACAAGCCACCCACCTGAGGAAGCGATGACCACGTACAGCTGGAGTGAACTGGGAGGGAGGAAGGGAGGGACAGGGAGAGAAGGGTGTGACATGTCCTCATGGATGGGA
>NW_008818946.1:0-342 GCF_000699105.1 Pygoscelis adeliae | reverse complement strand
GGGTGTCACCAGCCCTAGGCCCCCCAAGTTGGGTATATCGGGGCCCCCCAGTATCAGGGCCCCCCAAGCTGGGTATATCAAGACACCCCAATATTGGGGCCCCCTCAGCTGGGGGTATCAGGGCACCCCGGTATCGGGGACCCCGCCGAGGAGGGGGGTAATCAGGGTGCCCCCAATCTCAGGTCCCCCGTACACTGGGACACCCCGATATTGGGGCTGCCCGAGGGGGGCAGATGGGGTCATGTGTGTGTGTGTGTGTCCCCGGTACTGGGGCCCCTCCAAGGGGGGCAGATGGGGTGTGTGTGTCCCCAGTATCGGGGCCCCCCCGAGGGGGGGGGGGGG
>NW_008818945.1:0-342 GCF_000699105.1 Pygoscelis adeliae | reverse complement strand
GGGGAAAAAAAGGCTTTTCCCACTTGTACGCTCGCCCCAAACAGGAGCTCGCCCTCTTCACTACTCATCCCGAACACTTTCTGACCTCCGGCCGCGGTAGGGCTGCAAGGGACTGTCGAGCAGGAGCGACCGGAGCAGGCCAGGGACCGCACGCACCGTAAGCGTCAGCCCGAAGCCCCTTTGCACCGGACGGCACGAGACCAGCCTTTGTCCCGCTCTGAGGCAGGCGCGTGCCCCGGCCCGCCGGCCTCCACCGGCGCTCCCTGCTCGGGCTCAAGGTGCTCTGTGACGCTACGCGCTCGTTGCGACGTCACCATGTGGCGTGCTGGGTGTTGGAGGCCG
>NW_008818944.1:0-341 GCF_000699105.1 Pygoscelis adeliae | reverse complement strand
GCCGGGGTGCCGCCGGGGCAGCGGGTGCCGGGGCGGGCTGGGTGCTGGGGAGGAGCTGGGTGGAGTGGGTGCTGGTGCCCGTGGAGGAGATTCGGTGGCCAGGGCCAGTCAGGGGGTCAAGATGGGGGTCTGGATGCGTCCCCAACGCCCCTGACTACCTTTCTGTCTCCCTGTTAGGAACGAGGACCGGGAGCGAGCATGGAGGGCGTCCCGGGAGACCAAACTGGAGACCATCCCAAACTGTGAAGCATGGTGAGTGCAGGGGCGTGGGCCAGGGGGACTGGCACGGCACAGCATGGCACCCACTGCCACCCTCCGTGGCACCCAGCCCTGCATCCTGC
>NW_008818943.1:0-341 GCF_000699105.1 Pygoscelis adeliae | reverse complement strand
GCGAGAAGGGGAAGGGGGAAGGGAGGAGGAGAAGCTTGAAAGAAACAGCGCAAATAGCAAATAGCTTCGTTTCTACTCCCAGACACCATAACTTGTTTTACGATTAGTGATCTGTTTAAAGATTTGTCCTGGAAGTACTTGATATTGGGTTACAAAAGGTTACGTTAATTGCATTAAGCCATAATGACCCATGAAGGACTGCAAAGACTGAGAGAAAAACACGCTTCCTTAAAGAAATAAAATAAAATAAGATAAAAAAACAAAATACAAAACAAAATAAAAAATAAAAATATTTTAAAAAAATAAAATAACGCAAAATAAAATAAACCAAACCAAAAGTG
>NW_008818942.1:0-341 GCF_000699105.1 Pygoscelis adeliae | reverse complement strand
TTTTTTTAATTGCTTTCTTTGTGAAAAAGGTCCCTTCTTTCTTTCCATCTCACCAAGAGTCCTATCCCAGTATGATCATTTATTTTGAGTTGTGGGCCTAGAAAAAATCCAGCTATCCATTTGCCACTGTCGTTGACAGTACAAAAGAACAGAATCCAACAGAAAACTTGTGACCCTCATGCTTCTCCACAAGACAGCAGAAAAGGTTCAATGAAACATTCAAGCTTATTGAATACAGTTCTAGTACAATAAAGACAAGCAGCTGTCATGAATATCAGGGTAAATGCATTTACATTTTGTTAGCAGTTACCTGGGAAATAAAACTTTAGATTTGACTTTAT
>NW_008818941.1:0-342 GCF_000699105.1 Pygoscelis adeliae | reverse complement strand
GTTGAACACATGCTTACTAAAGCTAAAACATCAATGAAACAATACCATGGAGGATTATACATAACATCAGTCAGTTCAGGGATCTTATGGCACCTGTGGTTTATAAACAGCTTTAGCAACGAGTATTTCAAAACATAGTTCACAGTTTTAAGAAGATCTGTGCTGATTTAAAAACTAGATTCTATATCATTTGAATGTCACCTTTTGTATATGATATCTATTTGGAAAAAAATATTTACACTAACTTCTATGGCTGATTTGTTAGATTATTTTGAAAGAAACATTCCTAAGTTACACATTAGCCCTAAATTAAAGAGGTTTTTCATTATTATTATTATTATT
>NW_008818940.1:0-342 GCF_000699105.1 Pygoscelis adeliae | reverse complement strand
AGCTGGCAAGAGCTGGCTTAGGTTGGGTCTTGGGGTCACATTGACTCCGAGGTAAAACCTCATAGTCTCAGGTAGCGTTCGTTCTTCTAAGCAAGTCATCTTGCATTTAGCATCTTGCCTTTCATAAACCTGAGCAGCTGGCTGGTGGAAATGGCTATAAATGCAGCAAGTAAGATTATTACTAGTGACATCTTCATAGTAGATACTGGGTTAAGGTTTTCCATGTCTTGGAGCACCAGTTATCTATTGACTTAATTTAGAAACACAGTCAAGAGACAGCTTTCCCTCTCCCCCTATACAACTAATACACCCAAATCATCTAGAACTTGGAAAATAATGCAT
>NW_008818939.1:0-341 GCF_000699105.1 Pygoscelis adeliae | reverse complement strand
AGGTCTCCCCAGAGTCTTCTCTTCTCCAGACTGAACAAGCCCTAATGTTCAGTGTTAGTACATCACTGTCTTCGCAGTATTAATAGCCTACAGAAAGTTTCTATAGAACCAGCTTGACGGAAGGAAACTGGATTCCCAAGTCTCAAGTCCCAACAAAAGGCACATGCACCAATTACTTATCCTATATGACTTTTTCCAAGTTTGTGATGAAGCAGCCTCCTAGATATTTTCTGAAGGACTAAGTACAACAATGTCACTCCTATGTAAATCAGGATTTTTAATAATTTATTATTAAACCACATGAAAATCAGAACTAAATGTTAGTAAGAAAAATCAAGATC
>NW_008818938.1:0-342 GCF_000699105.1 Pygoscelis adeliae | reverse complement strand
GGGATTTTTGGGGGCAGCCCAGGCTGGAGAGACCTGTCTGGGTGGGGGTGTCCCTATAGGGGGTGGCAGCTGGGCGACGCTCTGCTCCCCGAGATGCTCTGGGGAGGACTGGACCAGGGACCAAACCACTCCCAGCAGCACTGCTCACCGGCGCCAGCCCAAAATCACTCACCATGGCCAGAGCTGCTGTCCCTCACCTTCCTCCCCATCCCCATGCACAAGGGACGGGGGGTTCCCCGTGGGTCGGGGTGGCAGCACGCTGTGGGGATGGGTCTAGCCGGGGGGGCCGGTGCCCAGCTGCAGAGAGGGTGGAGGGAGCGAGCATCCTCTTTCCGCGAGGAT
>NW_008818937.1:0-342 GCF_000699105.1 Pygoscelis adeliae | reverse complement strand
CTGCGCAGTCAGGTGGGGTTGGGAGTCCCCAAATGCCACCCTAAACTTCACGTTGACGAAGGTGAGACCACCACTGCTGGACCCCGAGCAAGGGCAGCAAGAGGGGACTGTGGTGGCAGCAGGAGCTGGTCCTGAAGCCAAAGGCTGGAGCTGAGCAACTCTCAGCCTTCAGGGCCGCTTGATGCAGGACCACAAAGACTGCAAAACCCAGCCGCAGCCCCCGCAAGGACCATGGACCCAGATGCCCCCGGGGGACACCACAGCCCATGCACGTGGCCAAAATGGTGTCCCCAGGCAGAGCCATGAGGAAACCCCACCTCACTCTGTGCCTGGTGCCCACCC
>NW_008818936.1:0-341 GCF_000699105.1 Pygoscelis adeliae | reverse complement strand
CTTTAAAATGTATTAAAGCCGATTTTTGAAGAGGGATCTCATTCTCATCATCACTACAAAATTACGTTCAAGCTCACAAAACAGGAAAACCAATTTTTAGCACTGCAATTATTCTTTTGAGCTCGTAAGAGTGAAACTATCTGCTGCCCTCCCATGTGTATTTAGCAAGGACCTCCTCTTGCAGGTCTTCCTTCCTTCTTGTTTTGTTCTCCACAGGTGGGCTATGATACAACTGTCTTGGTTTGTTTTCAAATACCTACCACCTCCTGCCCACACCGTTCTCCGGATATGACCGCAAGTCAAAGTAATTCAGCTACTAACCTGCTCCTTGGGTAGCATAC
>NW_008818935.1:0-342 GCF_000699105.1 Pygoscelis adeliae | reverse complement strand
TGCCCCCTGCCACATCGAGGACTACTCCGTGTCCCAGACTACCCTCGACCAGGTGACGGGGAACGTGGGGCACGGGGGCTGGGGTCCTGCCAGCGCTGCCCCTCACCCTGCCCTCCCCGCAGGTCTTCGTGCACTTTGCCAGGGAGCAGAGCGATGAGGACCCTGGGGGGGCCACGGCACCAAGGCAGGATGCGGCCCCAGGGCAGGATGCGGCCCCGGCAGTGCCCAGCCCCAGGAGGAGGCTGAAACCATTCCTGGACGATGACAGCTACCAGGAGAGTGCTGTCTGAGCAGGGCCACGGTGCCCCACGAACCCCCTCCCCAGCCATCACCGCAGCTCGA
>NW_008818934.1:0-341 GCF_000699105.1 Pygoscelis adeliae | reverse complement strand
GCCGGGATGCCGGGGGGAGGGGCTTTCCCCTCGGTGCTCCCCGGGGACCACGCGGGTGGGTGTAGCACCCCTCACCAGCCCGCTCCGATCTGGCGCCGGAGGAGAGCTCCCACCTCTCACTCAAGGACTCACAAGCTGCCGACCGGTCACTGTGATGGGAAGTGGGGAAGGGGGGAGCCGCTGCGGCTCCTCTGCCCTCTCCCCACTCCCGTGCCGCTGGCAGGAGCACGAATCTCCCCTAAAATGCCCCAATGTCCCTTCTTGACGCTTCCAGTACTGGGCTGCAGGTTCCTGGTGTCGGTAGGCAGAGGCGAGGCTGGGGCGCCGGGGGCCGGCCCGGG
>NW_008818933.1:0-341 GCF_000699105.1 Pygoscelis adeliae | reverse complement strand
TGGCTGGGACATGTGGGGAGGGGGTTGGGAGAGCTGCCACCACTAAGGGTTGCAAAAGGGACAAGGGACCTTGCGGCCTTTCCCCAAATAGAACAATCTTCCCTGATTGCCACACGCCTCAGGGACATGCGGGGACGGGCAGTGCCAGCTGTTGCCCCAGCTGTGGCCTCTGCCCCAGGATGCAGGCAGTGGGGGAGGTGGTGGCCCTGTCCACGCTCTCCCATGGGAAGCAACGGCTCCGTGCCGCGGGAGTTTCCCATTAGGGCGTTTGGTCCCATCCCTGTCCCCATCCCGTGTCCCCAGGATCCCACGTGGGACTCGCTGTGGCAGCACATCCCCAG
>NW_008818932.1:0-337 GCF_000699105.1 Pygoscelis adeliae | reverse complement strand
CTTACCCTTTGATTTCAGTGCTGTCCTCTCGTCCGAATCTTGCAGTGGTTTTGCTGAGGCATAAAAATTAAAGGGATAAAGCAGATTGTCCTCACCCACATACACACCTTCCCCCAGCTCAAGGGGGGACAGACAAAATCTCTGGGGCTGCGTTGTTTTATTAAGCGTGTGTCAGATAGCCAGCGTCAGGGGAGTTGTGTACAGCGAGCGGCTGCAGGTGCCTGGGGCTTGACCAGTGTCACCTGGAAGGGGAAAAGCAGAAAAAGGTGACTGTGGGGACTCGTTCTCAAGTATGTTTATTTGTGATTTCTCATTGTACATTGCTGTATGTGTGCCT
>NW_008818931.1:0-341 GCF_000699105.1 Pygoscelis adeliae | reverse complement strand
GGGGCAGCAGGGGAAGCAGGAGCAGAGAGGCTGCCAGCAGGGAGGGCAGGCTGGGCCCCTCAGGGTTCCCCCCGCAGGCTGGTGGGTGCTGGCCCAGGGCTACCAAGAAGGGCAGCGTGCCCAGGAAGAGGCCCGGTGGCAGGGAGCCCCCCAGTGCCAGTGCCTGCTCCTGTCCCAAAAAGGCTACAGGCCTGGTTGCAGGGGGCAGCGGGCAGCCCAGCGCCCCCCCAGCACCCCCCGCCCCATTACTGCCAGCCCCTGGGGCCACAGCACCTTTGGGGACACCTGGAGAAGCTGCAGCACCTGCAGGGGACGGGTCAGAGCACGGGGCTGCCACGGCC
>NW_008818930.1:0-341 GCF_000699105.1 Pygoscelis adeliae | reverse complement strand
GGCTGGAAAAGGCCCTGCCTGCTCCCGAAAGACAGCTGGGAAGAGCAGAGCATCCCCCACGCGGGCCCCGCTGGCCGAACCTGCCTCTCCCAGGGCACAGCTGGAGGCAGAGGGGGCACGAAACCAGTCTTACTGCTCAGACTGGGAGAACCTCCCCGGCCCATCCTACCAGGCGCATCTCCGGCATCAGATCAGCCTTCAGCCTCTTCTTGTGCTCCACCGAGAGCTTGTAGTTGATCTGGGGCAGCTCCAGGTAGCCCAGGCCCAGGCCGACCTGCAGAGGGGACGGGGACATGAGTAAGGGGGGGCTGCAGGACCCCAGCAGCGCCCCCGGCCCCGCG
>NW_008818929.1:0-341 GCF_000699105.1 Pygoscelis adeliae | reverse complement strand
GCGGCAGCCATCGGCCGAGCAGTTCTGCGCCGCGCAGGTCACCGTTGGCACCTCCAGCTCCCCTGTGGGAAGCGGGGGGCTTGTCAGGAAATCCCCAACCCCCCATTTAGCACAAAGCGTAAAAAGCCCACAAAAAACGCCAACACTAAAAGGCACTTACTGTACACGTGTAGGATGAAGGTGGTTTTTACCCCTGAGGTCTTTGCAGTGTAGGTACCGGCATCGTCCATCCTCAGCTGGGAGATGGTGAGCGCACTGCCGTTCTTGGGGAAGGCCAAGCGCGGCTTGTATTTGTTGTCAAAAAACGTGGCTTCAGGAGGATTGCCGAATTTGACGATCAC
>NW_008818928.1:0-341 GCF_000699105.1 Pygoscelis adeliae | reverse complement strand
ACAGCTTGCTGTCCCCATCGCTCACGTGATGCACCCCTCTTGCTGCACCCAGCCCTGCCAGAGGCTGGGGCCGGTGGGAGCTGAGCTGCCGTGCAGCGACTTGCCCGAGCCGTTCCGAAACGCCGGCGTTCGTGTGGGCTGCAGCATGTCCCAACACGGCTGCCGGGGTTGGGAAAGGAGACGGGAGTCCGGCCCCGATCCGGGTGGGGAAATGACCCTCCCTGCGCCCCAGGGTGCGGGGGCATGTCCTGGCCTGTCCCAGCACCCTGCAACCCCTGGGACGGAGGGGAGCATCTCCAGCTGCCCAGCACCCCCACCCAGAGCCTGAAGAGGATCTGAGC
>NW_008818927.1:0-341 GCF_000699105.1 Pygoscelis adeliae | reverse complement strand
TTCTACGATTCTATGCCTGCTCCGACCTAGCCCCGCTTTGCAACCCCGGCTGTCGCAACCAGATGCAGAAATACAATAAACCAGCAGCGCTCTTTCAAAAAAATATTTATTAGCTCATTAAAGTGACCTGTTGTCGCTGCTGCTGCCAGATCAAGTTTGTAGAAACCCCAACACTTCAAGCACCCGACTCCTTCCAGCCGGAGACAGTGTGAACGTCGCTGCAGCCGCATGGCGCACACGTGCCCTGAAACAGGGCAGCTGGGAGACTCGCAGCACGTTGAATAGTCAAAGGAGTACTGGGGGGTCGACCACCCCGTTACAGAACGGCTGCTCAAACCCAG
>NW_008818926.1:0-341 GCF_000699105.1 Pygoscelis adeliae | reverse complement strand
TGGGGTGCTGGGCAGCTGGGTACCGGGGAGGAGCCTTGGGAGGCTGCCAGGACCTGGCCATGCTCGGGCTGGCCGGGAAGCTCCCACTCTGCCCGCGCAGCTGGGCCCCACTGGGGACAGCGCTTCGGGGGACTGGGCTGGGCTGGTGTTTCTAGTCCTGGGCTGACCCTGGGACTCCCTGAATAAAGGCGGCCATGTTGCAGCCCAGTGATCCCCATGCCAGGGCCAGGGAATGCTGCTCCGGCAGCCAGGGCAGGATTGGGGTGGTAACGTGGCCGCTGCAGGCGTGAGCGTCGGCTGGGCGCTGTGAGCGCTGCCCTCCGGCATGAAGGCGAGGGACC
>NW_008818925.1:0-341 GCF_000699105.1 Pygoscelis adeliae | reverse complement strand
CAGGGTGGGACACAGGGCTGGCAATACTGAGGTGGGACACTGGGATGTGACCTGAAATGGGGACGCTGGGCTGGCACACCGGGATGGGGGGATGGGACGTCAGGGTGGGACACCAGGATGGGGATATTGGGGTGGAGGGCACCAGCATGGGACACCATGATGGGACACTGGGATGGTGCGCCAGGGTGGGGACATTGGGATGGGACACACCGGGCTGGGACCTGAGATGGGGACGTTGGGATGGGACGTCAGGATGGGACGTCAGGATGGGGCACTGGGCTGGGACACCAGGATGAAGACATTGGGATGGGGACACAGGGATGGGACACAGGGACGGGACA
>NW_008818924.1:0-341 GCF_000699105.1 Pygoscelis adeliae | reverse complement strand
CCCACAGCTCTGCCAATGCCCATGGCCTCCCCATTCTTGGGGTCCCCCCCCCCCACGCAGGCTGGCAGCCCTGAAGCTGGCAGCTGGTCCGTGCCCCCCCTGCAATACCTGCCACCCAAGCCGTGCAATACCTGCCCTCGATGACCGTGATGATGTCATTCATCTGGATGTGCAGCTTGTCAGGCTCCTCGAAGTCCTGCAGCGCCCTCATGTCAGTGGGCTGGGCCTGGGGGGAGAGGGGGAGGTGAGCACAGGGGATGCAGCCCCCCCATCATGTCCATCCCCCCTAGCTTCGGGGCCAGGCCCAGCCCCACGGAGGGCAGAGCAGCCCCAAAAACGGG
>NW_008818923.1:0-341 GCF_000699105.1 Pygoscelis adeliae | reverse complement strand
TCCCCAGGCACCGTCGTGCTGAGGCGTGGGAGCCACAGAAAGGGAGGCGACAGCCCCTGCTGCTGCTCTTCGTGCTCCGCCGGGGAGGGCAGAGCCCGTCCCTGGCACTGGCGTCTCCATCCAGCTCTGAAGCACTGTGAGGGTCTGAGCCCACGGGTGATGCAGGGGCACCCCATGCACCCAGCATCCCATCAAGGCCAGCAAGGCCGGGGTGTGCGGGCAGCTGGGCGATGCTCGGAGGCCTCCTGGTTTCCTTGGCACTGCCAGGCTGCAGACCCTGTCCCTCGATCCCTTGGTGTGGAGCAAAGACTGTCACAGCAAAAGCCTGGGAGGAGGGTGAC
>NW_008818922.1:0-341 GCF_000699105.1 Pygoscelis adeliae | reverse complement strand
GAGTCGCTAATTATGTAAAACAGCAGGGGGGGGTGGAGTAATCAACTGATTGTCAAAAACTTAACGCTAAAAAACTTGGTTACGTATAAAAAGAAGAGCTTGGGCCGAGCCAGCCCTCTGAGAACACCACGAACCACTGCATAGATTGAGGCAATGAGTGCAGGAAGAGGAACTCAATATATTAATCAAATACAAACCCACTGTACAAAACGCTTCCTTTTTTTTTTTTTTTTTATAAAACCTGTTCACAAAAATAGTGCAAAACGTCGGGCACCAGCGGGGGCAGGGGGCTGGCGTTTGGAATGACAAAACTTTGGTTGAAGAGGGGCAGGGCCAGGCCT
>NW_008818921.1:0-341 GCF_000699105.1 Pygoscelis adeliae | reverse complement strand
CCTCAGCCACGGCTACGCTGCGTGTCACGTGTGAGTGGGGCGGTGGGTGCCGGCACCGGTGCAAAACCCTTCTAAGCCTTTGCAAAACTCCTCGACCCTGGTGCAAAACCCTTCTGCCCCCATGCAAAGCTCTTGGACCCCGTGCAAAACCCTTCTGCTGTGGTGCAAAGGCCCTCAGCCCTGCGCAAACCCCTTCTGTCCTCGTGCAAACCCCCTCAGCCCTGGTACGAAACCCTTCTGCTGTGGTGCAAAGCCCCTCGGTCCCGGTGCAAAGCCCCTTGTCCCTGGTGCAAACCCCCTTCTGCCTCGTGCAAAACCCCTCGACCCCACGTAAAACCCTT
>NW_008818920.1:0-341 GCF_000699105.1 Pygoscelis adeliae | reverse complement strand
ATGTGGATCCCGTTTGGACCCACTCAGGGTGATGGGGCCCGGCGTGGGGAGGGTGCCCCATGGGCATGGGAGC
Source organism: Pygoscelis adeliae (assembly GCF_000699105.1). NCBI lineage: Eukaryota > Metazoa > Chordata > Aves > Sphenisciformes > Spheniscidae > Pygoscelis > Pygoscelis adeliae. The sequence continues at coordinate 268 of NW_008818920.1, read as the reverse complement.
CTGGCGAACATGACTGTACTTTGGGTGGATGGAGCAAAGCCCAGTGAAGGCTCAGCCTCGCTGCCCAAGGCTGGGGCACTGTACACCCCCCTTAGCTGGGGATGGGGGGGCAGCATGTGTGCCTGAGTGCTGGGGGAGCAGGGAAGTCCCCAAGAGCGGCTGCAGCACCCAGCCAGGCACCCTGGACCCCGGTGCCTCGGGGACTATCCCTGTACTGCACATGGCTGCTGGGGCGATGAGTCTCCAGTTGGCCCCATCCCAGCAACAG
>NW_008818919.1:0-341 GCF_000699105.1 Pygoscelis adeliae | reverse complement strand
CGGGGGCACCAGGGCTCCCAGGCCCACAAGGTCCTCCCGGGGTACCCGGGCATGAAGGACCCCCCGGTCCCGCAGGACCTGCGTCGCTCCCTGGCAAACCAGGGCTCCAAGGGGAGCCAGGATTCCCCGGACTAAAGGTAAGGGGGTCCCAGCCCAGCCAGTCCGTGGCCCTGGGGCCACAGCAGAGCCGGTGGGCTGGGGATGGAGCAGCTGGGCTCACCGGCCCCTCGCTCTGCCCCGGCAGGGAGCAGCCCCCAGCACTGAGCCCGTCGGAGGGCTCCGGGGCTGCCCCAGCCCTGCTGCTGCAAGGCGAGGGGGGACACCAGGTGCTGAGCCCCCAT
>NW_008818918.1:0-341 GCF_000699105.1 Pygoscelis adeliae | reverse complement strand
GTGAGAGCTGATCTTTCTAATTAAGACTAAGTGCTGAATTAATGCAAACACTTGAGGCTTAGGTTTACTAGCATAGCTGTTACCTATACAGGAGAAAGGAGGGTCACCGTACTACGAAGTTGTTCTGGCCGTCTCAGGACAGCATGTGGCCCTGGAGCTCCAGGAAAGGCAACATCTTGAATGGTGAGCGTGGGCTGCGGTGTCCTGTGAAGGCTGGGAGGACCCCGGTCACACTGCCAAAGGGCACTGGCCGTGTTCAGCCTTGCTTTGCAAAGTCTTCCAAGGCTGATGACTAGGCACAAGCAAAAATACAGCAGGAGGTGGGTTAACGTGGAAAAAGA
>NW_008818917.1:0-341 GCF_000699105.1 Pygoscelis adeliae | reverse complement strand
GGACGCCCCGTGCCCGGGCTGGGGACAAAGCCATGGAGCTGCTCCCACCCGAGGACCCGGCAGAGCCCGGCGGGGAGACGTGCCCGCAGCCCCCCGGTCCCAGCGCTGCTTTCCCAGCCCCCCCCAGCTCTTGCTGGTTTTGGGGGTGCGTGCTGGCAAGAGGGGCTGTCCAGGGGTGCCCGTCCCACTCACAATGGGCACTGCAGGCTGCAGTAGTCGGCAGATTTGAAGAAGCTGTAGATGTTGACAAGGGGAAACATGAGCAGGGCCCCGAGGAGGGAGCCCAGCTGCTCCACCGCCCCGTACCACACCAGCGCGCTGCGGCTGTGGCTCCGCAGGAT
>NW_008818916.1:0-341 GCF_000699105.1 Pygoscelis adeliae | reverse complement strand
TGCCGGCCCCACCTCCCCAGCCGCTCCTTGCCGGCTTGGAAGGATTTTCCGGACACGGCTCAGCTCGGAAATGGGCAGTAGTGACCCAAGGCTTCAGCGCTATTTACACCTGAACAGCTGTGAGGGAAAAAAATAAACATAAAAAAAAAAGTAAAAAAAAAGAGCCGTTTTGCTCTATTTTTGGCTTTAGAAACCAGCTGAGATCAGAAACACTGCCCGTAAACGCTGGCCCCGGCAGAAAGGAGTGTGGCCGTCCTCCTCCTCCTGCCTCCGCTTTGGCACAGAGCAGGACATGGGGAAAGGAGTGCCGGCCAGCCGGCCCATGCCATGATCCTCACCAA
>NW_008818915.1:0-341 GCF_000699105.1 Pygoscelis adeliae | reverse complement strand
CACCATCGCTTCCCCTCCACACTGAAATCTCCGGGGAAGGAGGAGAGGAAAAGGCTTTGCCGCAGCTCCCGGACACAGCAGGAGGAGAGGGACCAGCTCCGGGGGAGAGAGCAGGGCTAGGCCAGGGCAATGGAGCTGCGGCGCGGGAGGAGGATGCCGAGGGGCCAGCTCTCTGTTCTCCTCCTCTTCCTCACCTTGGCCTGGCTCTGGCTGCCGGCGGGGTGTCGGCGGCCCCCCCGGCCACCCCCTTGCCCCCCAAGCAGGTCCTGCACCCGGGACACAGCTTTCTGTGTGGACTCCAAGGCCGTGCCCAGGAACCTACCCCCCGAAGTCATCTCGCT
>NW_008818914.1:0-341 GCF_000699105.1 Pygoscelis adeliae | reverse complement strand
ATATACTGGACCTTTTCCCTTCCAATTTGGGCCTTTTTCTTGACACTCGATATCCAGCCAAACCCAAAAAATTAAGTAGATTTATAGTTGCTTTCAAACATTCCCCAAGTGTGTCAGAACCAATCAATATATCATCTACATATTGTAACATTGTCACAGTCTCATACTCACGATGTCACTGTTCCAGTTCTCTTGCCAAAATATTACCAAAGATGGTAGGGCTGTTCTTGAATCCTTGTGGAAGGACTGTCCAGCACAATTGCATCTTTATTCCTGTGGTTGGGTTTTCCCACTCGAAGGCGAATACGGTTTGGCTCTGCTCGTCCATGGGTATACAAAAG
>NW_008818913.1:0-341 GCF_000699105.1 Pygoscelis adeliae | reverse complement strand
AGCCCTCCCTGGGTGCTGGGAGCAGTGTACCCTCTGCTGGGCTCCCCTGCCATCCCCTGTGCCACGCTGGCACCGCCTGCCCCAGCCCTGCCGGCTGGGGGGTTTGGGCAGGGGGGGCTGTCGGGGGCAGAGAGACCCCCGCTGCCGTTTGGCACCATGACCCCCTCCTCTTTCTCCTTCCTGCTTCAGGAGCCGGCGGAGCTGTGTTCACGGTGCGGGGGCCTGAGCGGACCGGACGGATGGGCAGCAGCTGGCGAGGTGAGCGGAGGAGGGGGGGGTCACCCACCTTCCCACCTGGGGGTGTCACGGGCATGGTGTGAGGTCACGGTGCCCGGGGACGG
>NW_008818912.1:0-340 GCF_000699105.1 Pygoscelis adeliae | reverse complement strand
CTGGCGGGGTCCCCCTCCTGCCGATTGGCCCACCAGCAAGGGTGCCAAGGCTGATTGGCTCATGGGAGGGGTCCTGGAGTTTCGCCCCTGCTGATTGGCCCACTGGTGGGGCTCCTCCCCTCTGATTGGCCTGCTGGTGGGGGTCATGGGGCATCCCACCTGCTGATTGGTCCACCAGCAAGGGTCCCAGGATATCCTGCCAGCTGATTGGCCTGCTGGCAGGGCCCCTCCCCTGCTGATTGAGGCACTGGCAGGGGTCACAGGGCATCCCCCTGCTGATTGGCCGGCAGGTGGTGGTGGGGGGGGATTCCCCAGGGAATCCCCATGCTGATTGGCTCAA
>NW_008818911.1:0-341 GCF_000699105.1 Pygoscelis adeliae | reverse complement strand
AAAGGAGTAGGGCAGCCCCAGGGAGGCGTAGCGCCTGCAGCATGGAGGTGCTGGTGGGTGCCGTTGGGATGTGGCACGGCACAGCCCAGCACGGGGGAGGGGGCGGTGGCACTCACCAGTCGGGGATATCGGAGGTGCCCAGCAGCGCGGGCAGGTTGGAGACAGGGCTGCGCAGGGCGCAGGCTTGGTAGCGCTCAGGCTCGCGGGCGAGGAGGTGGAGGGCGATGAAGGCTCCGTGGGAGCCAGCCAGCAGGGCCAGGCGGTGAGGGTCCAGGGGCTCGCTGCTCAGCGCCTGCTCCACTGCCAGCTGCACCCATGGGGCACCCACCACCAGCACCCAC
>NW_008818910.1:0-340 GCF_000699105.1 Pygoscelis adeliae | reverse complement strand
GCTGCCGTTTGCTGCCAGCACCTCCCACACTCTGAGGGAAAAGCCGGGTCTGCGGGTCTTAAACACCAAAGGGGGTTTCTGCCGGCATCTTTTGTGTGAAATAAGGGTTAATATTTACTAGCCTGCATGAACTTTGCTCCCTCCTATGCCATTAAACACCCTCCAGCTGAAGCAGGGCTGGGATGCCTGGCAGGCTGCCGCCCCGAGTCCCTGGGGAGAGGCAGGACGGGCAGCGTCGATCTATCGACCCCAGGTCGGAAACGGGGGAAAAAAACCCGCAGGCAGAATGGAAACGTGGGAAGCACGGCCGGGAAACGCGCTCCTTTGCCTCTCCCCAGCA
>NW_008818909.1:0-340 GCF_000699105.1 Pygoscelis adeliae | reverse complement strand
TAGAGTGTGTACCATCTGGGAATGAGGTGCATTTCTGGTAGCTCCCAGGGGTTCCTCAGCCTGGCACTGAGCTCGGCAGGCAGAGCAGGCTGCAGCAGCCAAGAGTGCCTGGGCCAATCTCCCTGGGCTCAAGTGCTCCAAGAGCTGCAAGTGCCTAGGGCCCGTGCCAGGCATCCCAGGGTCTCCAGGATGGCAGCAGTTTTTCTAAACAGTTTCTGTGGCTGTAGGTTTGGAAGAAAAGCCAGCCCATGAGTGCTGTGCTGATGTCTGAGGAGCAGCAGGCAGTCCCTGATGTGTTTGTGCCATCAGCACCCACTGGGAGCTGCTGGGGTGCTTGTGG
>NW_008818908.1:0-340 GCF_000699105.1 Pygoscelis adeliae | reverse complement strand
CATTATTTCGGTTATTTTGCTGTTTGCAGTTCATCGGACTAAGTTACAAGCTGACCGACTATACTCATCTGGGAAACCTTGCTAAAGGCAGTACTGCCACGTACTAGAGCACTCACGTTTTGCCCCAGGATTCGCAACCGTTTGCTCAGGAAACGAAGAAAGAAGTGGTTAAAGTCAGGTTGCCATGGATACAGGAAACCCTGGGACAGGGAGCCATTTTATCTGTGCTTCAGAAGTATTGCTGGAAAGGAAATCTCAATGATTTGTTTCTAAAAAACCAAAACCTGTCTTAGTTTGTAACTGGTGCTGGTTTTTTTTTTTTTTAAACTACTGTTTTTAA
>NW_008818907.1:0-340 GCF_000699105.1 Pygoscelis adeliae | reverse complement strand
AAAGAATTTCTCATTCAGTTGTGGCAGCACTTGGCAGCGTCACAGTTAATAAAGAAACTGCCCTTAGTCTGCTACACATTACATCAAAGGAATCAAAAGCACATGCAACCTGTTTATTTGGTTCCTTTGACTGAACAAAGGTGGGACAGTAGAAACTCTTCATAATTATTCAACGATGTGTTCGTGGAGTTGCAAAAACACATCACTGAATAATTACCAATAGTTTCAACCTACTCATGTTTTGGGTGTTGACTTTGGGTATTGGAGGGGGTGGCTCTTTTAAATAGAATACACTAATACTAACCATAATAGTAAGCAGTAACAACTCAGATAAAAAAAA
>NW_008818906.1:0-340 GCF_000699105.1 Pygoscelis adeliae | reverse complement strand
GGGCAGGGACTGCCGGGAAGCCTCCTCCCCACGCTGGGAAGGTTAACCCCTGCCTGCCGGTGGGCACCGTCCCTCCTTAAAACCAGGAGAGGGGTTTTGGGGAGCAGGCAGGCAGGGGCGGTGCTGGGGGGACTCGGGTGCCGAGCCTGCCCTTGCTTTTGTTTGCAAAGCTGGTCTGCGCCGAGCAAGCTCCCAGTGACCTAGAATAGCCCGTGCGGTGCGCCAGCCCGAGCCTTGGCAGAGGGAGCGTTTAGCTGACTGTACCCAGTCTGGCAGGGCAGGCAGGCGTGCGGCTGAGGGGAGGAGTGCTGCAGGCAGCCCTGCTGGCCCCAGCCTCCGA
>NW_008818905.1:0-341 GCF_000699105.1 Pygoscelis adeliae | reverse complement strand
GTCCCGCATCTCGTCCAGGCACACCTCCTCGTCGTGCTGCACCGAGATGACGATGGTGTGCACCCGGATGGGGATGACGGCCCCGCGGTCCTGCATGTACTGCACCGTCACCTGCCGGGGAGGGGGGGGACACGGACACCGGGTGGGTCAGGGGACTCGGCGGGATGTTTTGGGGACTCGGGGGAGAGGTTTTGGGGACCCCCCGAGGTGGGGGGCACCTCCCAGCGGGGCCCTCACCTGCGTCTTGGAGTCGGGGCGCAGCCAGGGCAGGGTACCGTTACGCCGCAGCTCGGCAAGTTTGGCGTTCAGCTTGTGGGCCAGGACGATGGTGAGGGGCATGC
>NW_008818904.1:0-340 GCF_000699105.1 Pygoscelis adeliae | reverse complement strand
CCGGCAGCCGGCCTGCCGCTGAGCGGCGGTTTGGGTCTCGGAGCCTCTTTTTTTGGCAGAAACAGACTTTCACTCACAAATCCGTTATTTTTTCACGTATATTCTTACAAATCTCTGTAAAAAAACAGTTGACTACTGTTCTCGTTCTAACGGCCTTTTAAAAATGATACTCCTGTTAGTATAATCCAGAAAGAGATTATTATTTTTTAGCAATACCTAATTCGCACGTTTCAAAAGAGCAAGTGTTTCTGTTCTGTTCGTCCCTGTAGGCATATATTGCGTATTACGCTCAAGAAAAGTATTTCCACCAGCTGAGACAATTTGCAGACTTTGAAGAAGC
>NW_008818903.1:0-340 GCF_000699105.1 Pygoscelis adeliae | reverse complement strand
CCCTGCCGCTCTCCAGCACCCCCCAACCCCTCTCCTGGAAAGCAGCCGGGCCGGGGAGGGCAGAGGAGAGGGGGGGTTGATCTCTCCCCTAAGTCACCCGCCCCCTTCCCCCTCCTTTCCTTTCTGGGTCTCCTTTACAGTGTCCTCATGTACAGACAGGAGTTTGTCCCCGGATCTCCAGGACCCCATGCAGGACGATACCAAGGAGACGGACAACTCGACCTCCTCGGACAAGGAGACCACCAACAACGAGAACGAGGAGCAGAACTCGGGCACCAAGCGGAGGGGGCCCCGCACCACCATTAAAGCCAAGCAGCTGGAGACCCTCAAAGCTGCCTTC
>NW_008818902.1:0-340 GCF_000699105.1 Pygoscelis adeliae | reverse complement strand
TGAAAATCAAAGTTATGTGGGCCCTCTTCTGCCACCGGGAAATTACGGGGTGGGCAGCATGATGCTTGAAGAGAAAAAGCACTTCTTGGCATGGCACACAGCTAGTCAGGAGAAGCTTCTTGACTTCCAAAAAACCTGAGTTGCGATTGCCTACAGGATGTAAAAATTTTGAGGGAGGCCTCCCGTTTCCCTAAGTATTCCCTGAACTTACCCTCTTCCACCAAGGATACGTCTCCCTTGCTCCTGGTCTCAAGGATTCCTAAAGATTGATCTTGCTCACAAAGACTGAGGCAAAGGCGGCATTCAGCACCTCAGCCTTTTCCACGTCCTGTGTAACCAG
>NW_008818901.1:0-339 GCF_000699105.1 Pygoscelis adeliae | reverse complement strand
GGATCAGACACTCTCATTTCTGGTGTCCCAGCCTCAGTGTTTGCAGCCTGTGAGGAGTTTGGCTTCTCCCGGGCACACCACGTTCTGCTGCTGTGTGAATACGCCACTGAGGCTCCACTCCCTTTAGAAAGGAGGGGCCGGTCCAACACCCTGATATCTCCCGTAAGGAGATCACATAGGACAGCTGGGAGCACCTAAGGCTGAAGGAGTTGTTTTCTACTGTAATGTGGGGACTCTTTGTGTTTGCAACAATATGGATTTTCTCTAGTTTTTACGTTATTCCTGACCCACAGACTTGGGACACAGAGATGCTCAATGTCTGGAAAGGCCATGACAGCT
>NW_008818900.1:0-339 GCF_000699105.1 Pygoscelis adeliae | reverse complement strand
CCCCCCCCGGCCAAGGGAAACGTCTCACTCGCACGACAGCAAGGGCACGGTGTGCCCCCGCGCCCCCAGCCACACCGCTCCTCCACGGAGGCTCACCTGGCTCGGCCAGCTTCCTGGGCTTTAGCCCGCTCGCCTGCCTTCTTCGCCAGCTGCCTGGCTAGAGAAACCCTCCGCTGAGCCAGGAACACCGGGTCCAGCACGCTCACTGCAAGCGGGAGGCAAGAGAACAGCACAACAACAGGGTCTTTGGGACCCTGCGGGCCAGAGAGGAGCACCCACAGCCCCCTGCCAGCACTCAGCTGGGACATTACCTCTGCGGGCACCCCCGCCCCAAGGCGC
>NW_008818899.1:0-340 GCF_000699105.1 Pygoscelis adeliae | reverse complement strand
CCTGTAAGATTTTCTAGCTCTTGAATGACTTGCAGTACTCACTTTCTTATCTAGACTTGCTAGCAAGTGAGTCCTCTTTACAAAGCCTTTGACACTGAAAACAGCATACCAAATGCCCAATTTTCCTCTTACCATTCCCAGACATCCTCACTGTCACTCCACCTCCCAGACGTCTTCGATGATGTCGTCCCAAGTTCTTGCATTGACCTGCACTGTGAAGTGTCCACAAAGGAGAGAAAATCCCACCTGGTAGAAATGCCAATTCCTTTCTTCCGGCATAACAACAGAATTTCTGGGTTATTTAGAGACATTCGCTAAGTGGAGAAAATCAGTTCAGCTT
>NW_008818898.1:0-340 GCF_000699105.1 Pygoscelis adeliae | reverse complement strand
TGAATGGTTTCAGAGCAAAAAATCTGGACCAGAACAAGAGCCCCACCTGAGGCTCAACAAAGCCATATTTGATGGACAGCCTGGGAAAACCAGAGCCAGTAGATGAACTCGGAGCTTCTACAGAAGGCCTCAGACCTCCCAGCATCAGCGCTGAGAGCAGCTTCCGTACGCCAAGCACGGGGATGGAGAAACAGCTTGTCAAGAGCAATGAGTCCTTTCCAAGGTCTCCAGACAGCTCGCACCATGGAGGGTGCCTTAAGCAAGCTGCCTGTCAGGGACAGGGTCTAGGAGGAGGCTCTTCCATAGACAGCATTCTCAAGTCGAGTTCCTCGAGAACACA
>NW_008818897.1:0-340 GCF_000699105.1 Pygoscelis adeliae | reverse complement strand
CTTAGCAGAGCCTAAGCATGTGTAAGAGTAGATAATTGGGTGTTATAGGGGCCGGCTTCGCTGTTGTCAGCAGGACACCGAGCCAGGAGACTAATGCCGAGTGCCAGCTCTGTGTCATACTTGCTCCTTTGAACATAAACACTGGGGCGGTGTGCCGGGATCCCAGGGTGGTTACTGGGGGGGCTTTGCTGGGAGTCAGCAGCCTCGTAATGTGGCTTGAGATGGCCGGTGAGTCACCTTCCTCTTCTGGCTCACCTGAGCAGATCCAGGTACGAACACCGGCTTGGCCAAAGCTGAGATCTGCGTCGTGTGTCTTGACAAAGCCGTCGCCGCTTGTGAA
>NW_008818896.1:0-340 GCF_000699105.1 Pygoscelis adeliae | reverse complement strand
GACCTTTCGAGGTCCCTCCCGACCCAAACCATTCCGTGACTGTATGATCTCCTGCCTCAGTTTCCCCTCCCCGATGCGACGGGCGGGGAGGATGCTCGTCCCCCTCTCCCAGCCCTGACGTGTCCCCGTGTCCCACCGCAGCCGGCTCCAGCGTCATGTCCTGCGTCAGCTGCTTCTTCCTCTCCTTCGGCAACAGCGAGTCGGCCATGATCGCGCTGCTCTGCCTCTTCGGCGGCGTCAGCATCGCCTCCTGGAACGCCCTCGACGTGCTCACCGTGGAGCTCTACCCCTCCGACAAGAGGTGCGGGCGGCCCCACGGCCGGCGCCCCGCCGGGGGGGT
>NW_008818895.1:0-339 GCF_000699105.1 Pygoscelis adeliae | reverse complement strand
GGGACAAGTAAAGGACTCAGACTTTCACAGCCTGCACAGGATCAGATTACAGAGCTGGAGAGTGTTTGGAATAAAGCAAACCCGAAGCTAACTAAACGCTTCGGATCGCAAACCATCATGACATTTACACCAAACCCCAAGCCTGTCAAAGGCCACACATACCTCTCCATTTCCTGGAGAATATCCGGAAGGAGCTGTATGTCTTTTGTGATCTCTAACTTCCTCCCAAATGGAATATCTGAAATCACAGTGTCAAAGCTTTCTGAAGGCAATGGCAATGCTGCAGAATAAAGGCAGGTCTTTACCTCCAACTATTGGAAAAATGAACAGCAGCTATGC
>NW_008818894.1:0-340 GCF_000699105.1 Pygoscelis adeliae | reverse complement strand
CCGGCCCCTTGTGCATCAGAGCCATCTCGGTGGGCTGGTAGACACTGGTCAGCAGCTGCCCATTGTAGCCGCTGTACGGGGACACCGGCTTCTTGGCTGCAAAGAGACGGGGACAGTGAAGGGGGGGGCCTCACACAGCCACCCCCACCCCACTGGGGAGCCGCTCCTCGTTAGCAGGTTTAATGAGCTGACTCAGCAACTGGCTGCTCTGTGCCTTCCCCAGGGGACAGGAGGGATGTCCCACGGGTTTGCATCACCACGTTCCCAGCACAGCCCCTGCCTGGCCGGGGTTTGTTTTTGTAGGGTCTCTCGGGAGGTAGGGTGGCGTGGGTGCTGTTTG
>NW_008818893.1:0-340 GCF_000699105.1 Pygoscelis adeliae | reverse complement strand
GAAACCAACAAGAGCTTGTCTCAGGAGCTGAGCAAAGCCAAAAGTAAAGCCAGTAGGCTGGAAAAGGAAGTGGAGCAACTGAAAAAAGCCCTCTGGGCAAAGACATTGGCTTTAGATATGGCAGAAAGAGAATTAGGCCAGGCCCGGAGGCAGGCGAAGGAGCGGCATGCTCTACACCTTGCGAAAGACCAAGGGAGAAAAGATGCCGTCAAGAAGGCCAAAGGGCTGCAGGAACAACTGGCCCAGCTCCAAAGTGAAAACCTTTCACTCCGTCAGCAGCTGGGAGACATGCAGAACAAGATCGCCCAAGAACGAAGGGTGAGTGATGCCTTTACGTGCG
>NW_008818892.1:0-340 GCF_000699105.1 Pygoscelis adeliae | reverse complement strand
GGGGTGGCACTGCCCCACAGTGCCTTATCTCCAAGAGCCAGAGGGGACAGCTCCACAATGCCCCACAGAGGTATCACGGGTGGCACTGCCCTACGGTACCCCACATCCATATATAACGGGGAGATGCAACTCCACAGTGCCCCATGCCCATGTGCCATGTGTGGCACTGCCCCATGGTGTCCGACACCAATGGGTGACTGCCCCATGGTGCTGCAGGCACATGCCATTGGTGGCCTGCCCCGTAGTGTCCCGCTCCCGTGTGCATTGGTGTGGCACTGCCCCATGGCACTCCATGCCCCTATACCATGGCCTGGCACTTCCTCGCAGTGCCCCACAGCCG
>NW_008818891.1:0-340 GCF_000699105.1 Pygoscelis adeliae | reverse complement strand
TGCACGTAGATATGTGTTGGCTGAGTAACAGCAAAAAGATGGGGATATTTGTGTGTGGGGATATTCAGTAGTAGCTATAATTTAAAAGATAGGTTTAATGTTTTAAGTCTGATAGTTACAATGAGTAGAATGATACACTCCTCTACTAACATTACAGCAAGAAAAAGAATAGTATTTAACCCTGATTGTTTATGTTCCTGAAAATACTTTTTTGTGTGTGTGTGAAAGAACAAGAAACATCTTCACTGATGCTACCAGTGTTGATATGGTTAGAGTAGCATTTCCTGATGTCTCTATTGGGGTGACATTCCCCATAAAAGCCCCAGGATTTATGCAACAT
>NW_008818890.1:0-340 GCF_000699105.1 Pygoscelis adeliae | reverse complement strand
CAAGTTGTCCCACCTAACCCCGAGGGCGGACCCGTTTCATCCCACAGAGGCTATCAATACCCACCCACCACGCAGCAATCCCCCTCGGTGCCCAGGATTGTCCCCAGCGCCCTGCAGGATGCAGCCCGGGTCCCACTACATCCCGGCCTGGCCGCATCCTGCCCCGCTGCACCCCACAGGCAGCTCCACGGGATGTGGGGGATGACGGTCCCCTCGCCCAGCTGATGGCCATCCCCACTCGGGGCCTTGGGGACAGGAGGCACTGCCCTCCCCAGGTGCTAATTGACCAAAAAAAAGCAAAAAAAGCTTTATCCCACCGCATCCCCAACAATTAAAACCC
>NW_008818889.1:0-340 GCF_000699105.1 Pygoscelis adeliae | reverse complement strand
TTTCTCCTCCTTTTTTTTTTTCCTTTTAATTTTTTTTGTTATTTTTTTTTTTAAACTCTTTTTTTTTTTTTCCTTTTTTAATACAAATTTGGATCTTTGGGTGTGTACTGCCAAAAAAACCCCGCCTCGTTCTTCTTAATAATAATAAAAATAAAACTCAAATCATCGTCATCGTCATTAAAAAAAGGCAACGGAAACCCAAGGAACCCATGCGGAAGTTGCACACCACAAAACCACAGCAGATGTACAGAATGCAATATACAAGACACGATTTATAATAAAACATTATATACAATAAATAGGTTATTGTTACTTTTTTTTTCTCTTTTTTTTTTTTTTT
>NW_008818888.1:0-340 GCF_000699105.1 Pygoscelis adeliae | reverse complement strand
TCTCAGACACTGATGAGAAACTCAACTCATGAGGAAAAAAAGTTCAGGCTCTGCATTGTGTGTTACTATTGCAATGTGACAGAAATAAGCAAAAGCAGCATTAAAAGTATTGTTGAAGGAAAGAAGGCTTGATGGCATTTTGCAACGCTAGCTTGCCAAGAACCCTCAGCTTAATCTTGAACTCTGCTCCTTTACAAACAGCATCTTTTATACAAACATGGAGGTAAAGATAGGAAAAAGCATTCAAGGACCTGAGGTTAGTACAACTGTAGGCAGTAGAGGCATCTAAAAGGAATTACAGGTACATTGTTCTCAGGTTTCAATCAGTTCAGTGAAACCT
>NW_008818887.1:0-340 GCF_000699105.1 Pygoscelis adeliae | reverse complement strand
TTATTGGGATTCCTACAGATCAAAGGGGCGGGCAAAACACAACCAGCTCCCGTGTACTTTGTAGGCGACGCTCGAGTCCGTTCCCCCTTTGGGAGCCAGGGACTTGTGCTCACCAAGGGATGGAAGCCCTTGGTTGGAGCTGGCATTGCACTTCCCAGCTTATCTGCCCTCCAGCTAGCGGGGCCCGGCGGCGGAAGGGATCACGGAGCCGCTCCTTCTCCGGCCGTTTCCGACGTCTCCCCAGCCTTCCCGAAGCGGGTTTGGGCTGGGTTCCCGGGATGCCGATCCGAGAGTCAACACACATCTCACGGAAGCCGAAACTGAGACCCCCCCGAGAATG
>NW_008818886.1:0-340 GCF_000699105.1 Pygoscelis adeliae | reverse complement strand
GGTTCCCCGTGTCTCCAGGACTCGCTGGCGGCTGAGATCAAGGGGACAATGCGGAAAGGGACAGACAGCTCCTCCTCGGACTACAAGTGAGTGCTGGCATCAGAGGCTCATGCTGGGCCAGGACGGGGTCATCCCTCGGGGCTGGCTTGAGGGTCCATCCCTGCCTGCTTCCTGCCCGCAGGACCTATCTGCGTGTCTTTGAGATGGTGAAAGCAGTGAACCAGGTCACCAAAGCCAAGTCTTGCTCCGAGTCTCCCCACAACACGCCGGGCTCCAAGCAGTTGTCAGCTGCCCCCTCCAGGGGGGCCAGCACCCGCCGCACCAGCTGCTCCGGCTCGGA
>NW_008818885.1:0-340 GCF_000699105.1 Pygoscelis adeliae | reverse complement strand
TACCCAGTTTTCTCGTGGCCTCCCAGCAAGTCCCAAAGGCGACCTCGAAACAAGGGGGGCTGGCTGGGTATTTTTTTGGTGCAAATCCCCCGCGGCAGCGCAGGGCTGTCCTGGCCCTGCTGCACCGTGCAGGGGCACCGGAGCCAACGCCAGCACTGTTTCCCAATCCCCACGTTCAGCTATTTTTTTCCCCCCTGTGTGTTTGCACAGGTTTCATTTTGTTGCTGCCAGTGCGGTGCAAGAGGGAGAACTAGCAGAGGCCCAAGGTCAAAAATAACAATTTTGCCACAGGGAGGGTGGAAATCTCTTCCCCAAAGCTCCCCCTGCGAACCCAAAAGCT
>NW_008818884.1:0-340 GCF_000699105.1 Pygoscelis adeliae | reverse complement strand
CCCTTCTCGCCCTTCTCGCCCGCCCCCTGGGCAGGCGCTGGTGGGAGCCGGGCTCGGGCCGCGGGGCCTGCGGGCGGTGGGTGCTTGGCGGGTGCTTAAGGGTGTTAATGGGACCCTTGCATCTGCCTTCGCGCCCTCGCCGGAGCCCCTCGGCTCCTGCTTCGGCGTGGGGAAAAGATGCAGGTATTGCCGCACCCGGCAGCAGTTACCGTCGGCAGCTGAGGTTCGCTGCTCTGGGTGCGAGTTGTTCTCGCGCAGAAGAAACCCACTGCCGATTGCGACGAGAGGTGCCACGGCATCAGCTTTGCAGACGCTCCTGCTTGCTGGTGTGTGGCATTTC
>NW_008818883.1:0-340 GCF_000699105.1 Pygoscelis adeliae | reverse complement strand
GGCCCCGGCCAGGCGAGTGCCCAGACTCTGCCAACTGCTGCTCCGCCGTTGTTTTCTTGCTGGTGGAGTTGCTGGCTTTGCCCTACGGGGCCCCGAGACTGTCCCCACCAGCCCCCATCCTGAGATCCCCGAAGGTCTGGAAATGCCGGGAAGGGCTATGCCTCATCCCCGCACCGCAGCTGGGCAGGATTGCCCTCAGGCTCTGCCAGGGTACCTAACTGGGGAAACTGAGGCACCGCACAGCTGCAGGGTCTGGCGCCAGCCCCTCAGACAACAACCTGTCCCTCCAGGCTGGTGGCATGGGGGGTCCCGGGGTGCTGCCCTCTCCCTGCCCAAGCTG
>NW_008818882.1:0-340 GCF_000699105.1 Pygoscelis adeliae | reverse complement strand
AGGAGATCTGGCAGGGATGGGGCAACACCCGGGGCGTTGTAGCAGGCAGGAGCTGCCTTGCTCAACTTCTCCTCGCCCTCGCTTTGCAGAAGACGTCCTCCTGCGCTTGCTGTCGATCACCCACTACTCTCTGCCGGAGAGCATCCGGAGGTAACGCTGGGGTGGGTTTTGGGGCTTTTCCGTCTTTCTCTTCATCGTTGCTCTCTTGGGAGGGGGGAAAATTTGCACGTTGTGGGCCCAAGATTTGCCAAAAGGAACCTCTGCAACCCAGGGATGGTGGACGGAGCATGGGAAGCTTTGTAGAGTGGACAACGCGGGGTTAAACCCCCTCTTGGGGGGG
>NW_008818881.1:0-340 GCF_000699105.1 Pygoscelis adeliae | reverse complement strand
AATGCCCCAGAACTAAATGACCCGATGTTTAATGCCCCGGCACTAAATGGCCGGGTGCTAACTGCACCCTTGCGAACCGCCCCTGGGCTGAACGCGCCCATGCCAAAACGCAGCAACGCCAAACGCCCCAACGCTAAAAATGCCCTGACGCTTAACGCCCCGCTGCTCAACGGGCCGACGTTTCACGCGGCGACGCTGAATTCCCCGACGCTAAATGCCGTGGCGCTCGACGCACCGACGCTTTATGCCCCAACGCTAAATGCCCCAGCGCTAGATGCCCCGGCGCTTGATTCCTTGGTGCTAAATGCCCGGACGCGAAATGCTCTCTTGCTAAATGCCC
>NW_008818880.1:0-340 GCF_000699105.1 Pygoscelis adeliae | reverse complement strand
CACCCCAGGCCCCCCGTGCCTCCGGAGCGGGGGACGCTGCCAGCGGCTGAGTCACCCCGTGACCACCACCTGAGTCACTGGCACGGAGGGAAGTCCCTCGGTCCCCGATGCTTTTCCAACCGGAGCTGAGTAAAAGGGAAAGTGTCAAGGAACTTGGCTGGGAAAAGTTTTTTCTTGGAACCCCGACAGGGAGCAGCCTCTCCAGCGCGTCCCCTTTGCCACAGTGAACTCGGGGCCACCAGCAGCGAACGCAACCCCGGGGCAAACAAGTACATGGTGTCTGCGTCCACACACACGAGCGTGCCTGGGGGGCAGTGCCGGAGACACCCCTCCGGGGGGG
>NW_008818879.1:0-340 GCF_000699105.1 Pygoscelis adeliae | reverse complement strand
CCCGCGGCCAAAAAAAAAACCAGACCCAAGAAGCCAAGTTGAAAAAGTATCTGTCTTTTAATCGAAAAGGTGGTTGGTACAAACGGGTTCAAAGGCAGATACGGGGGGGAGGGGGAAATAAAATTAGTTTCAGGAGGAGCAGAAGCCAAGAACGAGAACTCGATCCGCAGGCTCCGCCGCAGAGCTCCCGTCTTAAAGTCATCATTCCAGCAGAGCAGCCAAGGAGGATTCTCCTCCGACACCTCGCAAATCAAAAAAATCCCGGCTACGGGAAAACCGGGGGGATCGATACAGCGGGATTACAGAGCCCGTCGGCCGAGGACGGCTGGCCGCAAACACG
>NW_008818878.1:0-340 GCF_000699105.1 Pygoscelis adeliae | reverse complement strand
GAAGCCCCTTTCTGAGTTTCGCAGCCACAGACCCACGAGAAAAAGAGGGATGCCTTTTTTCCCATTTTTTCCCTTTTTTTCCCCATTCTTTTCCTTTTTCCATCATTTTTTCCATTTTTTTTCATCATTTTTTCCCTTTTTTTCATAATTTTTTCCCATTTTTTCCATTTTCCCCCATTTTCTCTCTTCTTTTTTTCTTATTTTTCCCCATTTTTTCCTCTGGGAAAACCGAACCTGGGCCCTGTTTCCCGAGGGAAGCACCGGCCGGCCCCACTGCCCTCACGCCCAGGGATGCCATCGACCCCAGCAAAGGATTATGACAGCCCTGGCGTCACACCAC
>NW_008818877.1:0-340 GCF_000699105.1 Pygoscelis adeliae | reverse complement strand
TACCGGGGGTTGCCCCTACCCAGGTGCAGACTGTTAAACTGTCCTGAAAGACTGACACCAAATGTGACTGGACTTCCAATCATTCTGTCTTCAACTCGCTGCCTGCAAACCAGCAAAATGCCTAGTGGGCTTTCAGTACCTTGTGAAAACAAATCTGTTACCATTTCAGCAGAGTTCAGATATTATAGCAGTGAGTACCATAGGAAAACCCAGGAGATTTAATAATTCTTTCTTCAGAGTGGATTTTAAGAGTGTGCAGTAAATAAGGCATGGGCCAGACTTTGAATGATGAGTAAACAAAAAATATTAAATAGCTTTTCATAGAATCATAGAATCATAG
>NW_008818876.1:0-338 GCF_000699105.1 Pygoscelis adeliae | reverse complement strand
TGGGACAAAAGTTTGTCTCCATAAAGCCAGATTTACTACAAAGGATGGACTTAATGACCTTGTCATTCTATGCTCTTTCACGACCTCTTAAAGTAAAATCTAGTTTCAAAGCTAAGTACAACTCAAGGAATCCTGGTATACAGCCAAACTGTAAATAGTGGTATTATGTAACTATTGCATATTTTATAACACTGGTGAATAATCTCATAGCATTCTGACAAGATGGTCACTCCACTTGACAAATCTGTATTACAAATAACTTATTATATCTTCTATTCAGAAGAAGTAGATGTGATCTGTAAAACAATATCCTAGTTAGTGCTAATTCAGTAAGGGAA
>NW_008818875.1:0-340 GCF_000699105.1 Pygoscelis adeliae | reverse complement strand
GATATTTTGCCGCCACGGCTCTTTTCCACAGAGACGTTCTGCCACCGTGGGCATTTACTGCCGCCGGCATCGTTCTCCGCAGGGAGGTTTTGTCCCCGTGGGTGTTTTCCGCAGGGATATTTTACCACCGGGATGTTTTGCCACTGCAGGTATTTACCACGGGGGTATTTTACCAGCCCGGCTGTTATTTTCCACGGGGATATTTTGCCGCCGCGGCTGTTTTCCGCAGGGATATTTTGCCGCCAGGATATTTTACTCCCGCGGGTATTATTTTACCGCCGCCGGGGGTACGTACTTCTCCCAGTGATGGTTGTAGAGCTGCGTGGGCATGGAGAGGACA
>NW_008818874.1:0-339 GCF_000699105.1 Pygoscelis adeliae | reverse complement strand
GGGGTGCGGGGAGCGGGAGGCTCGGCCTGGGCCCCCCGAGCCACTCCCAGCCATGGTGACGGAGCCGCTCCCCGCCGCTCCCCAGGTGCCCTTCACCTACATCGACTACGAGTCCAACGGCAAGCTGTGGCCCGGCATCCACCAGATGTTCAACGCGGTCGAACGCTTCCAGGTGGTGAACTCCTACGGGCTCTTCCGCAGGATGACGGGCGTCGGGGGGCGGCCCGAGGTGGTGCTGGAGGGCAGCTACGACAAGCAGACCTGGACGGTGAGCCGCCTTTTCGTTGAATCCCAGAATCGCTTCAGCTAAAAAAGACCTTTAGGACCATCGAGTCCAAC
>NW_008818873.1:0-340 GCF_000699105.1 Pygoscelis adeliae | reverse complement strand
TTATATAAAAAGTATATCTGTATTTATATTAAAATTATACCTATAAGTGTGTTTTATATCTAGATATAAAAGCCCTCTATATTTCTATTAAATATATATTTAATATCTATCCAAAAGCCCTCTATATGTCTATTAAATATATATTTAATATCTATATATAAAAGCGCCCTATATTTATATTAAATATTTAATATCTAGATAGAAAAGCACCCCATATTTATATTAAATATATATTTAATACCTATATATACAAGCACCCTATATTTAAATATATATTTAATATCTAGATAGAAAAGTGCCCCATATTTGTATTAGCTATATATTTATTTAATATCCAGCC
>NW_008818872.1:0-340 GCF_000699105.1 Pygoscelis adeliae | reverse complement strand
GAAGCGTCGCCTGGGGAGCAGCCCCGGGTTGGGGGCTGCCAGAGATGGTTTGGGCTCTGCTGCTGTGTAACAGCAGTAACTCCGCTTTATCTGCTCCTTTATTTAATAGCCCTAACCCAGCTTGAATAGCTCTGCTGAAAGGAAGAGGAAGGGCAGGGCTCTGCGGGGTGCTGGGTGCCTGCCCGGGGTCCAGCCTGGCCAGCAGCCCTGCGGGAAGCGGCACTGGTTTGACTGGGAGCTGGGGTGTGTTTCAAAAGCTAGGAGAAGCCGTGGACAGAAAGGTTATCCTTCTCTCAGGGGCTGCGGGGAGAGAAGCTGCTCCTGCCCCGCGCCCCGACGG
>NW_008818871.1:0-339 GCF_000699105.1 Pygoscelis adeliae | reverse complement strand
TGCAGAGCGGTGAAGCGGTTCTGCAAGGAACCTCACTGCAGGCAGTGCAAGGCTGTTACATCCTCCACCAAAAGCCCTCCATTCTTCAGCCTGAACAAGCCCAGCTCTCTCGGCCTCTCCTAACAGAGCAAGTGGTCTAGCCCTGACCATCTTTGCGGTCCTCCACTGAACTGGCTCCGCTTTGCCAAGGTCTCTCTGGCATTGCCGGGCACCAGAACCTGCTACGGTGTTCTGGATGTGGTCTAACGTGCTGAGCAGGGGAAGAGAATCACTGCCGCTAGCTGTGCCCCTGCTCATACAGGCCAGGGCATTGTTGGCTGCCTTTGCTGAATGGCTCGT
>NW_008818870.1:0-340 GCF_000699105.1 Pygoscelis adeliae | reverse complement strand
GCCCCACTCCAGGGGACCCGGGGGGGGACACCATCACCCTGGGATGGGGACCACGGGGGGGACAGCACAGCCCCAGGGTGCAAGGGGGGGGTGGCACCGCTCTAGATGGGGACCACAGGGGGACAGCAACACTCTGGGATGGGCACCAGGATGCAACAAGGGACAGCACCGCTCCAGAATGGGGACCACGGGTGGATGGCACCGCTCCGGCACGGGGATCCATGGGGAGGTGGCCGCTGCTCCAGGATGGGGACCATGATGGGGTCACCATCACTCTGGGATGGGGACCGCAGAGGGGATAGCATGGCCCCAGAGTGCACAGGGGGGAGGCACCAGTCTG
>NW_008818869.1:0-340 GCF_000699105.1 Pygoscelis adeliae | reverse complement strand
CCCGGCAGCACCCCAAAACCCCCACGCCACCCCCCAAAAACAGAGTGGTCAGCGCCCCTGGGCTGTGGGAACCTCCTCCTTGATTTTACCTTCCTATTGATTTTTTGTTCCCTGACTGGAGAGGGGAGGTCGGCACTGGCTGGGCGCGGGGGACGGCTGCCAACGGGCGCCGCGTGCCAAGGCGGCGCGGTAAATTGGCTGCCATTACACTCTGCTGCTTTAAACAAATTCATAAATTCTACTTCGCTGAGCGCATCTGTAATTCTCCTCCAATTACACAGGCAGGGCACGGACCGCTAATTCACTACTTAAAAAAAAAAAGCATATATATATATATATA
>NW_008818868.1:0-339 GCF_000699105.1 Pygoscelis adeliae | reverse complement strand
GCCCTGCGGGGCCGTACCTGCCTCCCCAGCCCGGCCATGCCCCCACCCTGGGGGGGGTCCCCGGGACCTCCGTGCTCCTCATTGGCACCCTGGGCAGGCACAGCTGCTGGCGCAGGGAGAGGTTTTCCAGCTGCAGGGCATGGATTTCTTCCTCCAAGGTTTGCAGCAGCTTCTCCCGGGACACCTGGGAGCACAAAGGGTGGCTCAGGGGGGTCCCAGCAGCGGGGCAGAGCACCCTGCCCGCAGCCCCTGCCTTGCTATACCCTGTTGGCCAGGGGCCTGGTGGTGACCCTCCGGGCCCGGCTGGCGTAGTGCAGCGTGCTCAGCGTCTCCGAGAGG
>NW_008818867.1:0-339 GCF_000699105.1 Pygoscelis adeliae | reverse complement strand
CAGCGCCGCCTCCGACACCGTCCCGTTGCGCTGCGGGCGAGGAGGGTGCCCTGGGTGAGACCCTCAGAGCCTCCGCGGGTCCCCGGAGTGTCCCTGTCACGGGGCCATCCCCTGCCACCGTCTTACCAGGCGGGTGATGTTGGACGGCCTCAGCACCTCTTCGTACTGGACCTGGACCGTGTAGTCGATAGGGAAGTAGTGTTTCTGGAAAGGTGGAGAAGAGCACAGGGGCTGGCAGCAAAGTGACGGGGACATCCCTGCCGGCCTCGGCGTGACACCGGGGGACCGGTGGAGAAGCCCTTTGACGTCGTCAACCCCCAAACATGCACCGGCAGGAGC
>NW_008818866.1:0-339 GCF_000699105.1 Pygoscelis adeliae | reverse complement strand
GGGGTCAGTCCGGAGCAGTTTGGCCACCTCGGTGCTTGTAAAAAAACACAGTCCTGGGCCCAAGGGACACGGAGGGACGCACGGCCACGCGGCTGAGCTCTGCCCTCGCGCGGGGCTGGGGGGCCCTGTCGGCCACCAGCTCCAGCCCCAAGAGGGGACCGCTACTCATCGCACTCAGTGTCACCTCTGCACCCCCTCTTTCCACCGTCTCCCCAAAGCGTGGGGAGCCAGCTCATGGGCTCCATCACCCTGTGCCTGTCCCCCGTATCTCCAAGGGGTCCCACGCGCATCCTCCGTGGGGGCCCTGCCCTCCTCTCTCGGGGCCCCCCCCCCAACCCC
>NW_008818865.1:0-339 GCF_000699105.1 Pygoscelis adeliae | reverse complement strand
GCGCCGGTCCCCGGTGATCTCGGTCACGAGCTTCTCCCGCGACTTCCGTAAACCCACCGGTTTACGATGAGTTGAACTTTCTTGGTTGTTTTTTTTTTTTTTAGGGAAGATGAGGAAATCGCAGACTTTGCTCTTTATCCGTCTCGTTTCCTGAGCTTCCTCCCTCGCCGGCGGCCTGGCGCTGCTCGGCCCTGGCCGACTCGGTTTCTCCTGCTCCCCGGCGTCGCCTCTTCCCACCCGCGTCGTTCCCTTTGGCCGCAGCCCCCGAGACAACCCATGCTCTCCTGCTCCTCAGGGCCAGGTCTTAAAAGCAGCCCGCTGCGGGGCCGGAGGGGGGGG
>NW_008818864.1:0-339 GCF_000699105.1 Pygoscelis adeliae | reverse complement strand
ATGCCCACACAAGGATTTCTGGTTTCAGATGCCTCTATTGGTGCTTCTAAAAATGCACAACACAGCATAGTTGTGTAAGCCCAGTGCCAAGTCCCACGCTATGACCACCTCTTCTCAAGCATGGTCAAAATCCGCGAAGCAGCCGTTGTTTCTTAGCTTCTCCCAGAGTGCATGCCACCTTGCATAACAACTGTTGGCAGCAGTGAAGTGGCAAGTGGAATATAAGGCACAGGTGGCAAGTGGAATATAAGGCGCCTTAAGTCACAACAGAGGGAACTGCAGCAGAGCGAGGCCTTTTATTACTTCTGGTGCACGGATCATCAAGATTATTTAATTACT
>NW_008818863.1:0-339 GCF_000699105.1 Pygoscelis adeliae | reverse complement strand
TACCCTGGTAGGACGATAACACATCCAGAAGAGGTCTGGGAAGCAGCAGTGTCATGGCGTGAGATGACCGAGTCCCTCATCTCTGGCATCTGCAACGAGGGTGGAGACAGGTGACGGGAGATGGGGACACTGGGAAGGGCTGGCTGCTCAGTCCACCATAAACCAACGCAAGCAAAGAGCCAGAGCAGCCCAAGGGCCCTGGCCTCAGCCAGCCTTGCTCTGCCTGTGCCTCTGCTCCCTACCCCGAGAGTGGGGCAAGCAGCGCTCCCCACCATCAAGGCTGGCCTTTTGTCACAAAGCGAGGCCCCTCTGGGGGTGTCTCTTGCAAAGCCAGACCGT
>NW_008818862.1:0-339 GCF_000699105.1 Pygoscelis adeliae | reverse complement strand
CACAGTCCCATGGTGCCTGCGTCCCCCAGCCCGGACGTGGCCAGGTGCCCCTGCTCCCCCCCCCCCGCCGGCACCCGCTGCAGAAAGAGTTAATAAACCAGGGCCCTAAATAAGCATTTGATTAACAAACG
Source organism: Pygoscelis adeliae (assembly GCF_000699105.1). NCBI lineage: Eukaryota > Metazoa > Chordata > Aves > Sphenisciformes > Spheniscidae > Pygoscelis > Pygoscelis adeliae. The sequence continues at coordinate 208 of NW_008818862.1, read as the reverse complement.
ATAAAATAGCGATTGTGTCACTGAATGAAGCTGTAATTGCTGCTGCTAATTGGCTGGTTAGGATTTAATAAGCAATTAAATGGGATGGAATGCGCAGTAATTAAGTGCGTTCTTTGGCAACCGCCCGCCGCCCCCCACATGCCCGTGGGACCCCCGATGCCCATGCTCACCCTGGCCAGCTCCCCCCTGCCACAGCTGCCTGTGCGAC
>NW_008818861.1:0-339 GCF_000699105.1 Pygoscelis adeliae | reverse complement strand
CTTGTCCCCAGCACTGGGGACACCACGCGGCTGAGGGGGACACACGCTCGGCCGATTGCACGCTGGCACACGCTTGTGCGCCTGTTCACATGCGCGTGCAACGCGCTTGCCCCCTGCACGCACCGGCATCGTGCGTGCACACACACGTGCGCACGTTCAGGCACGGTTGTGCCATTGCACGCGGGCGTCAGGCGCACGCGGGCTTGTGCACACGCAGACACGCCTGTGTCACGCACGCACACGCTTGTGTCATGCACACTCCTGCTTGTGCATGGGCAGACGCTTGTGCTATTGCACGCTTGCACTATGCACGCACATGCTTGTGCATGTGCACGCACA
>NW_008818860.1:0-339 GCF_000699105.1 Pygoscelis adeliae | reverse complement strand
CCACAGGGGAAGCCGCCGCTGCCCGTGCTCGTTTGGCCACACACCCGGCCTGCAGCGGCTCCCAGGAGAGCAACCGGCGAGAGCCATTGCTCCTTCCTCCCTCGGCTTATCAGCACTTACAGGAAACCCCTTTCCCGCTCCAGCCCTTTCCTGGAAGGTGAAGTGCCGGGCACCAATGCCAAGTGCGGGGCTGCCGCCGGCAAATATTGACAGAGGTGGGAAGGCCGAGAGCACCGGGTCCTGCTCTTTGCTCCGAGCTAACGGTAAAGAGCTGCCCCTGGGCGAGCAGGCGCTGCCGCCGGAGCGGGGCAGAGGTGCCTGGGCAGGTCAGTGCCAGCT
>NW_008818859.1:0-339 GCF_000699105.1 Pygoscelis adeliae | reverse complement strand
GGTGCCCGGGCACGGGGTGCCCAGACCCCAAGGGATTGGGGTACTTGGCAACAGGGTGCTGGAGCCCCAAAGGATTGGGGTGCCTGGGTCCTGAGGGATTGGGGCACCTGGACCTCAAGGGATCGAGGTACTTGGGGTCAGGATGCTGGGGCCCCAAAAGTTTGGGGTGCCTAGGATTGGGGTACCCGGGATCAGGGTGCCTGGGTCCTGAGTGATTGGGGTGCCTGGGCCCCAAGAAATTGGGGCACCTGGGCCTTGAGGGATTGAGGTGCCCGGGCCCTGAGGAATTGGGGTGCCTGAAACCAGGCTGCTGAGGAGCGGGGGGCCGGGGTCCCCCCA
>NW_008818858.1:0-339 GCF_000699105.1 Pygoscelis adeliae | reverse complement strand
CCTCCATCCCTCCTTTCACCCTTCCCTCCCACCATCTCCCTGTCCCTCCCTCCGTCCCTCTGTCCATCCCTCTCTCTGTCCCTCCGTCCCTCCCTCCATCCCTCTTTCTGCCCTGTCCATCCCTCCATCTGTTCCTCCCTCCGTCCCTCTGTCCCTCCGTCTGTCCCTCTCCCTCTCTGTCCATCTGTCCCTCCCTCCATCCCTCTGTCCCTCCCTCTGTCCATCCCTCCCTCCCTCCACCCGTCCTTCCGTCCATCCCCCCGTCTCTCCCAGCCCTCCCTCCATCCCTCCATCCCTCTGTCCCTCTGTCCCTCCCTCCCTCCATCCCTTCATACCTCC
>NW_008818857.1:0-334 GCF_000699105.1 Pygoscelis adeliae | reverse complement strand
GTGCTTAGTTTGAAGTTTGTGGTCTCTATGTTAGTCCTTCAGAAAAGCTTGTGTGTCTGAAGGCCTGACTTGTTTTTTCTGCTAAAGCACTTTGTCTAATAAGTAGTAGTATCTCTTTCTGGGAACCTGGGATCATGTGTCTTGAGAAATATCATTGCTTCAGTTTCATTGATTGGCAGAACTCAAAAGAGGAGTAAAACCATAATGCTGTGAGTTGTGTGCTGGGTATTTTCCTTCCTCTGAAGGATTTTTTTGGCTCTTTCAGAAAAGTACCGTCTTCTACCATGAAGGCTTAACCATTGTTGTCATTACTTAGACCTGTGCTGCCCCCCCC
>NW_008818856.1:0-339 GCF_000699105.1 Pygoscelis adeliae | reverse complement strand
GCGCGGGGGAGTCCCTGTCCCTACCTTGCCATTTGTCCCCGGCCCAGAGGCATGTCCCCACGTGCCTGCAGGGACACGGCCCATGCGAGGTGCACACACACGTGGGTGGCGTGCCTCTCTCCAACCCCAAATAATTTGGTGGTTGCAGCAGCCGGCTGGGAGGTGAAAGCCACGCTCAGCCTCAGGCAGAGCCCGGCCCCGGCAGGGATGCTCCGGAGCCCCGCAGATTAAAGGGAGCCCTTGACCACAAGGTTCCGGCCCCGGGGTGGGCACGCTGGTATGTGAGCAATGCGGGCGCTCCAGCAGGACAGACGGACAGACAGAGCAGCGCAGCGCAGC
>NW_008818855.1:0-339 GCF_000699105.1 Pygoscelis adeliae | reverse complement strand
TGACGCCGTCGGTGATGATGAGGAGGACGTGGTACTGCGAGCCGTCGGTCACCTGGGCGGCTGCCCTATGGGGACAAGGAATGGGGTCCCTCCAGCAGCCCCACCGGTGCGGGGCAGCCGGCCCCGCTGTGGGACCGGTGGCATTTGTGGACGGCAAAGGGGGCAGAGGCCCCCGGCGCTTACCCAGCCACCTGGTTGATGACGGGGGCGAAGTTGGTGGGACCGTAGAGCTGGACGGTGCGCAGGCTCTGGAGGTAGGACTCCAGCACGCCCTCGATGCCGGCGCAGCTGGGGTTGTCCACGTTGTTGTTCTGGGGGATGGGGACGGGCGCTTGGAGG
>NW_008818854.1:0-339 GCF_000699105.1 Pygoscelis adeliae | reverse complement strand
ACGTTAATCGCGCTGTAAACACAGGGGAAAGTGAAGGGCTTTGGTTTGGAAAATGAGGCTAAACGCCGACTGAGAGTAGCCGTTACCGACCGGCTTCACCTACAGCCGAACTCCGACAGCCCAGAGCCCTCCCCGGCATTAACCGCCTCGCTGGCGGGAGCCCTAAATCTTCCGGAACTGCCATTTCAACGCTCCGAAAGTACGTCCCCGCAACCGCTCGCAGCCGTTACGGGAGACGAGCACGCAAAACCAGAGAGACGGACAACTCCGTCTCTGGCCCGGCCTGTCGGCGACCGCGGGGTCGGGCGCTAATCGGCGCGCGCGCGAACGGCGTACCAC
>NW_008818853.1:0-338 GCF_000699105.1 Pygoscelis adeliae | reverse complement strand
ACAGTCTACCCAGGGACGTATGTATACGACCATTCCTCCAATTAGCCAGAGCTGAATCAGCGAGAAGTAAGATGCCTGCAATAGGAGCCCTTGGGATAAACAGTTCATCTCTTGTTTCCTCCTTGATATCTCAGAAATACGGTTCTTCATAAATTTTAGGCTGGGATTTACCTTATCGAACTTCAGGCATCTTCCAGGTAAACACGTACCTATAGAAAAGCTGCGCAAAGAAACGGGCACCGAGGGATGCCATTCCACTGCCCTGTTTTAAACTGCTGCCTTTGTCAGGGCAGGTCCTTGACTGGTTCTCCACCAGTTTTGAAGGGAACCATGGATGA
>NW_008818852.1:0-339 GCF_000699105.1 Pygoscelis adeliae | reverse complement strand
CCGAAAGTCCCTGATTTTGGAGGTGCTGGGGGGGTCCCAAGCCGCCACGCTCCCTCCCTTGCAGGTGTGCCAGGCGCTGGAGGAGGCGACGGCGCCGTCCCTGCACCTCCAGCCTCTCCCGAGCCCCTGGTCTTGTGTGAGCACCTACGCCCAGGGCAATGCTTTGGCATCGCGGAAGAAGGTCCTGCCCATCCTGCAGGCAGCCCTGGGGGGGCCGGGCGCTGCCAGGGGGCCGGAGGAGGAGGTGGTCCTGCCGCCCACCCCGATGAACAGCCTGGTGGAGGAATGCCCGCTGGCACAGGCCGTCCCCCCCCTCTGCCCCCAGGATGTCCTGGAGCG
>NW_008818851.1:0-337 GCF_000699105.1 Pygoscelis adeliae | reverse complement strand
AAAAAAAAAAATCAAGTTGATTATAAGTATACTTTTTTTTTTCTGCCTAGACAGGACTTCTTTTTCACGACTTAAAATTGAGTATAAAAGCTGAAACAAATTAATCCCTGTAAAAGATAAATAGACAGCTTTGCTTAATGATGGCATTCGTGTTTTTCAGTCAATTTACCATCCATGGTGATTTAGGTAGCTGCACAAAACATAGTATGAAAGTGATGCTCCTTATGGAAGACAATATAAATTTTACGCACCACAAACTATTCAAAGATACTGGATGAACTATGGCCGGGCAAAAACGCACAGAACATTTAATGTGTACAAACCTTATTAAAAAGTA
>NW_008818850.1:0-339 GCF_000699105.1 Pygoscelis adeliae | reverse complement strand
TTTGGGGTTTTTTTTTTGTTTTTGGGGGTAGGGGGGGGAAACCCCAACCCCCAAAAAGCGCTAAAAGAAAGGAAACGCTGGTTGTCGTCGCAGAGGGAGACTTGGCTTCGGCTTTTAAAACGCGGCTTGGGCAACATCTTTAGTTACAGCAGGCGCTGGGATTTATATACACGTTACGGGGCTAGAGGGAGCGCTAATGGATATAAAACAAACCGGGGGGGGGGAGGAAAAAAAGAACCCCGAACCCCAAATAAATCGCGTCACCGCCACCGCGCTGCTAATTCGACGGCGCGGAGCCGAGTCGGGGTCCGGCTTTTTTTTTTTTTTTTTGGTCTGTTT
>NW_008818849.1:0-339 GCF_000699105.1 Pygoscelis adeliae | reverse complement strand
CCGGACGTGCTGCAATTGGGGGCCAGGGCGAGGGGCAGGTGGCAGTTCAGGGACGGGGGGATCCCCCCGCTCTCCCTTGGGCACGTCCCTGACAGGGCACCTGCCTGCGCTGCCCGCTCTGCCTGCGTGGCTGCTTGCCGGATTCTGAGCCTGCCGGGACAGCCGGGTCAGGGCACAGCTCCTGGCTCGGCTCCTGACCCGCTCCCTGACCCTTCCGATCGGTCACTTAATCTGCCTGTGCCCGGGTCCCCGCTCCGGACAGAGCTGGCGATAATCCGCCCTGTGCTGGGGCTGCTCGGGGCTGGGGCTCTGCTCCCCGGGCAGGGGCAAGGCGCGCCA
>NW_008818848.1:0-339 GCF_000699105.1 Pygoscelis adeliae | reverse complement strand
GTTCTCCATCGCTCGACGGTTTAAGAACAAAGCCCTTTCAATAAACCACTGCTCACCCCTTGCCTAAGAAAAGGTATTTATGATCCCGGCCCCGCAGCATGGAAAGTCTCTGGGGCCAGGAGGGGCCGCAGGACAGAGTTATCCGCAGAGACACCCGAAGGCTGACTCTGTCCTCCTCCCCTTCAGCCGGGCGTTAAGTTCTCCTCTGAGAAGGAATTCTTGAGATCAGGGGAACTTCCTAGCAGGATCCACAAAGAGCCCGGCGCTAAGGCTGGCTCTTGGCGGCGAGATCTCCCTCTGTGACCGCAGCTGTAGAGGAAGGGAGCGGTAGGGGGGGGG
>NW_008818847.1:0-338 GCF_000699105.1 Pygoscelis adeliae | reverse complement strand
TGCCATCTCCTCTGTGAGGTTTTTCACCTGTTGATTGTAAGAAAGTGACAAAAGTCTGTGTAGAAGACTTGACTGCTAGTGCAGTGACCTTTTCACTTTGCAGTGCTCAGCCAGGAGCTTGGTTTTTATTTGGGCTGCCTAGCTGCCCCGTTGTGATGCTCCGGGTATGTTCCAAACCTAGCCTCCTTCTGAGGATACCAGGCTGATGTGGGAGGCGTCTGTCCCTTCACCCTTTATGTGACTCACTGTGTGAGTACCTTGTTTTCAGTGGCATGCTTTTCCTTCTCCACTTTGGCCAACGTTAACTCGAGGTCATCAATATCTTTCTTCAGCTCTGA
>NW_008818846.1:0-338 GCF_000699105.1 Pygoscelis adeliae | reverse complement strand
GGTGGCCTGGGACGCAGCATGCCTCCCCATCCAGCCGCCCGCCTTTAAATCCATGGAAGTGGCTAATTTCTATTACGAGGCGGACTGTCTGGCTGCTCTCAACAAGCTGCACCCGCGGGCGGCCGGGGGCCGCTCCATGACCGAGCTCACCGTAGGGGACCACGAGAGAGCCATCGACTTCAGCCCCTACCTGGACCCCTTAGCATCCCAGCAGCCGGCGCAGCCGCCTCCTCCCGCAGCAGCAGCAGGGGGCAACTTTGAGCCTCCCTGCAGCAGCGGCGGCGGCCAAGATTTCCTTTCCGATCTCTTCGCCGAGGACTATAAAGGCAGCGGCGGGA
>NW_008818845.1:0-339 GCF_000699105.1 Pygoscelis adeliae | reverse complement strand
CACCTCTGCGGGAGATCCAGGTCACATGAGGGGGTGGTTTTTGGGGTGAATTTAGGGGATTTGGGGGGCTGAGGGGGATGTACCGTGAGGAAGGCAATGGTGCCGCAGCTGGCGACCATGGTGTGGATGGGCTGGTGGAGGTCGATGGGGTGTGGGGCCAAGTGGGCCACGTCCAGCAGCAGGTTGTACACCTGCCCCCCTCTGTGCTCAAAGATGGGGCAGTCAGGGGGCTGCATTTGGGGTGTCCCCTCCCCCCCCCAGTTTCCCCTCACCCCAAGGTGTCCCTCCCATCCCCTTAGTGTCCCCCCAGACCTGTGAGCAGCAGAAGGGTCCACATTG
>NW_008818844.1:0-339 GCF_000699105.1 Pygoscelis adeliae | reverse complement strand
CAGAAGAGTTCATTCAGATCATTCAGGGCCGTGTCATCCCTCTTCAGCCCCCGTGCAGGATCCTGCCGTGTCTCGATGCCGCACACTGCCCTGGGGCACTGGGCGCTCCAGCCACCCCACTGGCCCCAGGTGGACCCCGGCCCCTCCAGGACGTGCCCATCGGAGCAGGCGAAGCGGGCGCTTGTGGTGGCCACTTCATTGCTCAGGAGCCCATGCTGGGGCGCCTCGACCCACAGCACGAAGCCCACCAGGTGGGCCACCTCCGACCAGCAGCCCCACCTAGACGGGGGAGAGGAGATGGTTGGTGCCGAGGCCAGGGGGTGCGGGAGGAGGAGAGAG
>NW_008818843.1:0-338 GCF_000699105.1 Pygoscelis adeliae | reverse complement strand
GCTCAGCCTCACTCGCCGCAGGTGCGTATCTCCGGTGGAGCGAGAGCCGGTGACCGGCAGTGGAGGTCCAGGCAGGAGGGCCGCTTGAGCCGCTGCTTCCAGCCCTGCTGGAGGTTGAAACGCTCCTTCCCGGCAAATTTTGGGGAGGCGGGTGCGGAAAACTCTGCCAGGGGTGATTTTTGGGGCTGCAGGCGAGCGCCCCAGAGCTGTGTGTCCCTGGAATAAACCCCACTGAGCTCCTGGGGCTGAGACCCGCCACGGGGCGGTTCCTGCTCTCCTAATTTCTTATTTTTATCCCTTTTTTTCTGCCGGCAGGAGAGGTTTCACGCCGGCAATCG
>NW_008818842.1:0-337 GCF_000699105.1 Pygoscelis adeliae | reverse complement strand
TTCCTTGAATCATGGCATTAATTTCTTGTAGAGGCCAGGTAGTTGGCCATACCTTTTTTGGAACAATTGTAATATCAGCACCTGTGTCTAATAACATCAGCAATGTAAAAGTAAAACCATCATTTTGTTTAAGTTCTACTTCAATTGTAGGTCTGTTTCTCTGGACAGGTATAGAAAAATATACAGAAGGGTCATTAGTTGATCCAAATCCACCTGTCCCTCTTATTCTTTCTTCATTATTGGGCACCTTTGCCTGGAATGGAATTAATTGTGCTATTTCTGTTCCTTTTTCTATTGTTACAGGCGGATACAATGCTCTAATCATAATCTTAATTGT
>NW_008818841.1:0-335 GCF_000699105.1 Pygoscelis adeliae | reverse complement strand
GCTTCATATTTTTCACAGGGTGAATAATGAGGATGCACTGATCTACTGACTGCGTGGGGTTGCTTACGCAGAAAGGCACTGCAGCTTTGGAAACTGAAGACCACACCACCACAACCCGTGTTCTGGCGGCGATATGCACCTTCTTCCATTACCTCTGAACACCAGGTGATGCTGTAGCCAAAAGCCCATCGGCCTCAAAGCAGGCAGAATATACCACCTCTGTGCCCAGCAGTTAGCACGTAATTATGGAGCAGGAAGGGGATTTCTTTTGCTTACGCTTATGGATTCAAGAAATGGAGACGTCAGAAGCAGCTCACACGAGCTTGTTAGGGAAA
>NW_008818840.1:0-338 GCF_000699105.1 Pygoscelis adeliae | reverse complement strand
ACGCGGCGCTGCGGCGCGAGGGAAGCAGGTTCCTACGGACACGGCGCCCCGGCCCGGCCGCGTGAAAATTTACCACCGCCCGTTTTTGGACTCACCTTTGCCAAAACCGCCTCACGAAAACTGGCGGCGTTCGTCAGGTCCGAGAAGGGGGAACTGGGGTATTTTGAATACGATTTTAAATTTGCCCTAGACTTTGAGTTTCAAGGTCTCGTCCGCGTGCGCCAGCTTTGCTGGTTTGCGCCACGTTTTCAAGACGCAGAGCCCGGCCGTCGGGTTCGTCTTTAACTCACAAATCCTGACGCTTTCCGTCCGGATCTCCTTAAAAGTGGTTTCAGAGA
>NW_008818839.1:0-338 GCF_000699105.1 Pygoscelis adeliae | reverse complement strand
GGTGCGAAGGCACCGTTATAAACCCGGTAACTTCATACCCCGCGGATGCACGTCGAGCAAACCCCGTCCCGAATCGTGCCCAGCCAGGGGAAGCGCGCGGCTGGGTCGGAGCGGGGCTCGCTTAGCTCGCACCTTCAGAAAACCTCCCAAAAGGTGTTTTTTAAACAATAATCATCCCGCGGGAATAATACGGAGAGTAGTAAGACCGAAGCGGGGAAAAGGGGAGAGCTGGGCACGAACGACCCTGCTCTCCGAAGCGCGCGGGCCGGCACGTCGCCACATTCCCCGATGGGAAGGAACCGCATTTTCTCTTAAGTGTTAAACAAAAGATTAAAGGC
>NW_008818838.1:0-338 GCF_000699105.1 Pygoscelis adeliae | reverse complement strand
CGGGGGGGGGAGCCAGCAGCCTCTGCAGCACCATCCTGCTGCCACGGCATCGGTCTCCTGGGCTGCAAAGTTGGGGGCTCCTCAGGGGCTGAAGAGGACTTAGGGTGCTTGTTCTCCCCTGGGGCGTGTGAGGGGGCCGGCAGAGGGGCCTAGCATCCCTGGCACTGGAGTGGAGCTTCTCCTTCCTTGTCTGATGGAGCAAAGCCAGGAGGCGGCTGGGGCCAGGGGTGGGTGGCCGTGGCCCCTGGCATGTCTGTGCTCTGCTCCTTCCAGCTCTGAACCTGCTCCTGAAGGACCCCATCCCCGCTGTCCGTGTGAAGGTAGCAGAGACGCTGGGC
>NW_008818837.1:0-339 GCF_000699105.1 Pygoscelis adeliae | reverse complement strand
CTGCAGGGACGGTGCGGGGCCGATAACCGCAGCGCCGCCCTTTCCTCCCCAGACCATCCACGCTGAGCTCTCCAAGCTGGTGAAGAAGCACGCGGACCAGAAGAACGTGGAGACGGAGATGTACAGGAAGATGCTCGGGAATCCCAGGGCCGCCGGCGCCCCGGGGAAGTGCAAAGACAAGCTGCCCTGGGTAAGGGCTGGTGCTGACCTTCCCCGGGGGGGAGAGCGGGTTGGGGTCACCCCTGGGGTGGGGAGCGCTGGGCTGGGCACGGGGGATGTGTTAGTGTCCCCCAGGTCCCTGGGGGTCGACGCAGTCCTGCTCCCAGGCGGGGGGGGGGA
>NW_008818836.1:0-338 GCF_000699105.1 Pygoscelis adeliae | reverse complement strand
TACAAACACCTCTCCGAGGCTACACCACATCTTCCTTGATGATGAGAAAAAAACAAAAAACCAAACTTTTCCAGCTCCCATCTACATAAAGTTGCCATCTAAGGATGAGTTAGTTTAGCTGACAAGCATAAGAAATATTTGCTGTCTGCTGGATTGAGTAAAATGGTGATAATTAGCACCAAGATTTTCCAGGCCTTGCAGATGTCCTTTCACCAGAGAATTATAAACATATGTCTGAAGATTCTCAGAAACAGATGGTTCTAGAAAGAATCTCCTGAGGAAAACTGCATTCAAAAGGCTGTACTTTCATTCTCCACCATATGAATGAAATGAAAGAA
>NW_008818835.1:0-338 GCF_000699105.1 Pygoscelis adeliae | reverse complement strand
AGAGGTGGGCGTCGGGCGCGGGGCACCACGTCAGCAGGGCTGCGTTGCTCTCTGCCACGCTCATCTCGGCTGCCACCGGTGCGCTCGGGGGGTTGTGCTTCACACCTGCAAGTCACAGCCTGTGTTCACTGTTTGGGGACGGCAGCGAGGCACCTGGCAGGGTGGCAGAAGGGCTGAGTGGGGCTACGCAGCCCATTTCTCTGGGGATCCTCTCTCTGATGGAGAGGATGGAGAGGATGGTCTTGCTCCCATGTAGCATGGTGCTGGTTATAGGGGCTTGTGAATGCCAGCGAGGCTGGGGCCCTGGACCCCCGCTAAAAGCCCCCTTCCCCAAAAAA
>NW_008818834.1:0-338 GCF_000699105.1 Pygoscelis adeliae | reverse complement strand
CCAGAGGGAAGAAAACAAAAAAAAAAAAACCAAAAAAAAGGGGGAAAAAAATAGAACTAGGTGGTGTCTGGGAAGAGAAACTGAAGCCCTAAGGACTGAGTGTCTGTGGGTAGAGCTGAGCAAGAGGATGCACACGACTAGCAGCAACAATAGTGGAAAAAGTACAAGGCAAACAGGTTCCCTCCCCCATCAGCTTTCCTCTGTAAGTCAATTTTATATCCAAAACATTTATTACGGTGACTTAGAAAATAATGGAATCATTTTAAAGGGGGCGTTAAATACTTCATGCTAGGCAAACCTTGTTATTAAGAACCCTCCGAAGCGGCAGGTTGGCTGCA
>NW_008818833.1:0-338 GCF_000699105.1 Pygoscelis adeliae | reverse complement strand
ATACTTTTCCGTCATTTGCCTTTGCTTTCCTTAGCTCGGTGACTCCTGAAAGGCTTTTGTTTGTAAGTCTGAGACAGCATTAGGGTGGTTTGTTTTTTAACATACAGAAATAGCCCCTCACTGACACAGGCTGAAGAAGGACAGGTTGTATATTCAACTCCGTTATCAACATCTCGACTTGGAAGCACCAGCCCACGAGACCTAAAGAACTCTGTGGATGTGCTTTCAGATCCCTCCTTTTCCAAAACTCCTGTGCAATAAACATAGCAGAAACCTATAGCCTACCTGTTTGTTTGTGTGTTGGGGGTGGGGGGGTGGGTTGTTTGTTTTTGAAGTAG
>NW_008818832.1:0-338 GCF_000699105.1 Pygoscelis adeliae | reverse complement strand
AGAGCGAGGGTTGGTCTCGCAGTCCCACAAGGCCCTTTCTAGACCAGTCTCCCTATCTTATCTTGGTACCTCAATTTTTTCTAGGTTCTCTCTTTTAATTAAATATAGAGCATTGCCCTTCAGCGTAGTCGCCCTGTAATCAAAGCGCCACTGCCGCCGCAGCCAGAGGATGGAGCCGGACTCTTCTCAGGGGCATTCGCTGAAAGGACGAGAGGCAATGGGCACAAGTTGAAATACAGGGATTCCATTTACACACAAGAAAAAGCTTTGTATTAAAAAAAAAACCCAAACACATGAGAGCTGTCAAACACTGGAACGGGTTGTCCGGAGAGGTTGTG
>NW_008818831.1:0-338 GCF_000699105.1 Pygoscelis adeliae | reverse complement strand
GGAACGGGGACATTTTGTCCCCTGAACCCGGACAGCCCCATCCCACCTTCCCAGGGCTGGCTGCAGTGGGGGACAAAGCCGTAGTGACGGTGGCACGGCCCCGGTGCGGCATCTTTGTCCCAGCGTTGCTGGGGTCCGGCTAAGCCAGGGATGTCCCGCTTCTCTTCCAGGCATCTTCGGCTTCTTGGCCTTCGGCTTCGTCTTCATCACTTTTGGCTGCCACTTCTATGACTTCTTCAACCAGGCGGAGTGGGAGCGCAGCTTTCGGGAATACGTCCTGTGAGTGGGCCGGGGACGGGAGGGCGAGCGGGACGCTGGTGGCATCCCAGGGATTGGCA
>NW_008818830.1:0-338 GCF_000699105.1 Pygoscelis adeliae | reverse complement strand
CCACAACCCAAGACAGCCACATCGAGTGTGCCCGGCATCGGATCTCTCTCCCATCCCTGCCCCTGCCAGGCAAACACCATGCCTCGCAGGGACGCAGCTCTGGGTCACGCTCCGAGGCTGGGACCAGGGGTACCACAGTCCCGGCTGGAGGCCAGGGATGGAGCCAGGCTCAGATGTGCCTCCCGCAGAGGAACTTGTCCGGAGCAGGGATGCTCCTCCACTTGGGTGGTTTGTGCTCGGCCACAAAGCGGTTTAGTCTCAAGAGCGGGACCAGGGGGGTTTTGCCTGCTGGATGGCAGCCGACGGCACCGCGTGGATGTGCAGCGGAAAGGGAAAGG
>NW_008818829.1:0-338 GCF_000699105.1 Pygoscelis adeliae | reverse complement strand
CCCAGCGAGGCGTTGAGGAAGGCGAAGAGCTTGTACATGGCCACCATGACCTCCTTCCTCTCGCTCGTCCGGTTGACACGGAAAGCGGGGAAGAAGACGCCGCCGGGGTTGCAGAGCTTGTCAGTCTCACTGCTGAACGGCTCTCCCTGGCACTTCAGCTGGGGGGAGAGGCAAGTGTCACCCCCATGTCCCCTGTCATCCCCCCCCGGCCACCTTCTGCCACTGTCCCCCACAGTGTCCCCAGTCCTCCCCCTTCATGCACTTGATGGAGCAAACAGCCCCGGGGGTCCCGGCGGGGACCGGCCATCCCTGAGCACCACTTACGTAGAGGCTGAAGA
>NW_008818828.1:0-338 GCF_000699105.1 Pygoscelis adeliae | reverse complement strand
CGTGTGGGATCTGCAGCCGCTTCTTTTGGGGGAAGGAGCCGGGCTGGGCCGGGTGGCTTTGCCTTTGAGCAGGGTGACGGGCTCGCTCGCTCTCTGTCGCAGGTCATGGAGGACTCCATGAGCTCCGCCACCACGCTGACCACGCCGCAGGAGCAGGTGGACAGCCTCATCGTCCAGATCGCGGAGGAGAACGGCCTGGAGATCATGGACCAGCTCAACCAGCTCCCCGAGGGGGCTTCGGCGGTGGGGGAGAGCTCGGTCCGCACCCAGGAAGACCAGCTGTCGCGGAGGTTTGTTCTCTCCCGGGTCCTTTGCCTTGCGTTGAGGCGGTTCGAATC
>NW_008818827.1:0-338 GCF_000699105.1 Pygoscelis adeliae | reverse complement strand
CCCGCCGCGTCCCTCGCGTTCTCCTCTTTGCAAACTGGGCGAGGCGGGCTGATGCCCGGTGCCGTTATCGCTGCAGGCGATACCGAGGCACTCCTTAGGAGTTTTAATCCTGTTTTAACGGTCCCCGTATCGCTGGGCAAACCACGCTGAGAGGGGTCAGCGTGCTGCGGGGGTCACCTTTCCCGCGGCCTGTTTGCGTCCCACCGTACTAATTGGTTTTTGCAGATAACGGCGGGCACCGGAGGGTCAAAACGTGCGTATACCCCACGCGCCCACCCAGCTCCCCGGGGTGTGCCGACACGTCGGCACCCAGTGGGGCACCCTTCCCCATCCCAACT
>NW_008818826.1:0-338 GCF_000699105.1 Pygoscelis adeliae | reverse complement strand
TTACTGGAGAGAAATGAGCGGAAAACAGAGAAGCGAGTTAATTAGTTGCAGCTTCGCCGGATCACGCTTGAGAGACGCTTTTGCGAGGAGAGGCTTCGCTGCCTTGCTCTATCTGGTAGCAAACGGTTTCTCTCCGATCCAGAAGTTCAGAGGGGGTTTGTGAAGCTATATAAGTGAGGAAAAACTATGTAACCGAGGAGAGGAAATATAACACTGCCGCCTTATATATTTCCGCGTCTATATTCCCGCGGACAGGTTTCATATACGCGCGTACGCGTGCACATGTGTGTGCACATCTGTTCCACCCAGTTTTGCGGGCTCCCAAAAGGAGGTTGCGA
>NW_008818825.1:0-338 GCF_000699105.1 Pygoscelis adeliae | reverse complement strand
CCCCCCCACCTTAGTTTACACATTCATTTTCTGGAGTGTTCTTATAATTATGATGATTTATCAGTAAGAAGGAAAAGAGAAAATTTGAGTAAGAGAGAGATTGTATTTTATCAGACAAAAATTCCCTTTCTGCAGGGTGTCCGGTGGGTTTGCATGCTGCCTGTGGCAGGGACGTCTTTTGAGGCTGCACAGCCCTGAGCGCACAGGCAAGCAGACAGCAGATAACCCGCTCGTTAGTTGATGAGGCTCTCGGGGCCTCCTCCATGCTGAGCGTGCTCCCCGCTGCCGGCAGCGCTGGGGGTCTCTGCCCCGCAGTTGGAAATGCAGGTGTGTGGCAG
>NW_008818824.1:0-337 GCF_000699105.1 Pygoscelis adeliae | reverse complement strand
GGGAGCTAGGAGCTCACCATTTACTCTGTGCACAGCATTGCAGAGGCATCTAAACCGTAAGGAAGCCAAGAGGCAACAAATGAACAGGATTTAGTTCATTTTACAAAGAAGTGGTAGGAAAAAATATACAGAGAAGTCAGAGGAATGTGAATAATAACCTAGAGGACATACTGGCACAGCAGGTTTTTGTCGTTCAGGGAGAATTTTTGTTTGAAATCAAAAGACGTCAGCAGTTCTCAACAATTAAATAACTATTTTTTCTCAGTGTGCATGCCAGTTAGCATCCAAATATTTTAAAAGATATTTTTGCATATGGATTGTCCACAGAAGGAAGGGA
>NW_008818823.1:0-338 GCF_000699105.1 Pygoscelis adeliae | reverse complement strand
GCCCTCCTGCCAGTCCTACTTCGGCTGCGTGCAGTGCATCAGCGGGCCCCTGGGTATGTACCGCAACGCCCTGCTGCAGCAGTTCCTCGAGGACTGGTACCACCAGACCTTCCTGGGCAGCAAGTGCAGCTTCGGGGACGACCGGCACCTCACCAACCGCGTGCTCAGCCTGGGCTACCAGACCAAGTACACGGCTCGCTCCAAGTGCCTGACGGAGACGCCCACCCGCTACCTGCGCTGGCTCAACCAGCAGACCCGCTGGAGCAAGTCCTACTTCCGCGAGTGGCTCTACAACGCAATGTGGTTCCACAAGCACCACCTCTGGATGACCTACGAGT
>NW_008818822.1:0-338 GCF_000699105.1 Pygoscelis adeliae | reverse complement strand
CAGTGGGAGCCGTGCTCAGCCGGCCCCAGCCAGCACCAGGGCTCGGAAACCCGCTCCGGCTGCAGAGCCTCCACAACCCGTCCCTGCCGCCACAGGAAACCCCGACCCCACTTGGCACCAGGCAACGAGGAGGCTGCAGGCAGCATCATCTGGCACCAGGAGAGCTGAGCCCTCCAGGTAAAGGCAGGGTGCAGGCAGGGGGGTGAGCAGAGCAAGCGCTGTCCCTGCTGTGCCTTGTTCCCCTGGGTACCAGGGAGTAGGTCCGGCTCCAAGCCCCACTCTGCTGAGCCAAGGATTTGCCCCCCATTTTGGCTGCACAGCAGTCCTGCTGCAAGGTC
>NW_008818821.1:0-338 GCF_000699105.1 Pygoscelis adeliae | reverse complement strand
CGCCAGGGACGCCAGGGCCTTGTGAAGATCTGTACAAGATCAAGGTCAAGGGATAACACCGGCACCCGGGAATCGTTTTGCGCGCGCTGGAGAACGCTGGGCCGGGCAGTTGACCCACGAAGGATACTGAGGGTGTACATGCCCCCGCCGCTGTCCCCGGATTTACCCACAAACTCGAGCTACAAGAAAAGGAAAAAAAAAAAAACCAAGGAGTTTGGTAGGCCCCAAAGTAACAAAAGCCCCGACCGTAAGACGTAACACGTGGATTTTATGAATAAAAACGCGCGTGTCTGTCCTCGGCAGCCTAAGAACATCGCCCGTGGTTTTCTAACGCTTTC
>NW_008818820.1:0-338 GCF_000699105.1 Pygoscelis adeliae | reverse complement strand
TTGGTTTTGGGGTTTTTTGGGGTTTTTTTCCCCAGTTGGAAATGCAGAAAATCACGGCTGCAGGGCCGGACACCAGCAGCAACGCAAAGCCGACGTCACGTTGGGTCCGTCGGTCCCAGGTTAATTAGCTGACCGCTTTTCCACCCACGAGCCGGGGCAGCCTGCGTACCCCGGCATCACTTCCCTGTTTTAAAAAAAACAAACAAAAAGACTTAAATTCAAGCGCGTGTGGCGCTGTGGGGAGTGGGACTGGCAGGGAAAGGGGAGCGCTGGTGCTCCGGGGGCATTATAAATCCTTCCATCCATATAATTTTTCAGAGTGCATTGCTGGGGCTGTG
>NW_008818819.1:0-338 GCF_000699105.1 Pygoscelis adeliae | reverse complement strand
AGAGCCAGCTCGCCGCGGCCGCGCCGGGACAGACACCGCCTGCCAGCATCCCTCCTCCTGCTCCGCACCTGGACGGCGGTCGGGGACAGGGGACCAGTGTCCTGGCTCCCAGTGCTCCCCAGTATCAACTCGTCCCATCCCAGTCAGGCTGCGACAACCCCAAAGACACCGGGGAGCAGAGCCCGGCCGGGGCTCCTCGGTCCCACGTGTGCGTGGGGCGGTGCGTCGGGGACGGGATTGCATCACCAGGGCTTTGCATTTGCGGGGATGCTGGAGCATTAGATGGGGCTGCTGGAGCGTTTAGGGAGATGCTGGAGCATTTGGGGTGGGGGTGCTGG
>NW_008818818.1:0-331 GCF_000699105.1 Pygoscelis adeliae | reverse complement strand
CATTAATTATGGCTGAGTCATTTAGAGATGTGCAATTTTGCCGTCTAGATACAAAGACCGCCTAGCTATAGCAGGTCCGCTGGAAGCAGGCGGCCTAGTTTGCTTTATGCATGCTACTTCACACCTTCCCACAGCCTCCCTCCACGATCCGTTCAAATATTTTAACCTAGCGCTACTGAAACGCACTCTTTTTCCCCTCACATCCCTGCAGTTTAAGCCACGCAGGAATTGCACTGAAACTGGTGGCACAGGTTTAAAATGCTTGAGAACAAATAAGCTGCACAGAAGAGACTGAAAGCAGAAGTATTCAAGTCTGCGCTGGTTTTGGCTG
>NW_008818817.1:0-338 GCF_000699105.1 Pygoscelis adeliae | reverse complement strand
GTGAGGCCTGGCACTCAGCGGAGCTGGCGCACAGCTCTGCGCCGTGCCGAGCGGAGGGTGTCCCTGTGCCAGGGCTCTGATGGGCGGCGGAGCAGCAATTAGAGTTATTTACTCAGAGAAATTATAACATGTCTGCATGGGAGAGAAACTGTTTGCTTCCAAGGGCTTAATCTCATTAATGTGCCGCCCGGCTGGTGGAGAGGTGTGGGGGACAGGGAGGGCTCTCGCTCCGTCGGGAAAAGGCTCCCATCTCCCAGCCTGCCTGGCACTGGTGCCACGGGGGCCGTGGGGACCGTGGGGGCCATAGGGGCTGTGGGGGCTGTGGGGAGGGTCAGGGC
>NW_008818816.1:0-338 GCF_000699105.1 Pygoscelis adeliae | reverse complement strand
TGGCCGGGAGCCGGTGCCAGCGTTTGCAGAGCCGTCAGCACAATGCTTGCTCTGGCATTGTCCCGCTGATCCCGGGAGATTTCAGCTGCTCATCCCCATGGTCTGAGCCACATTCTTAGGGAAAAAGAAAAAAAAAAAATTTATAATAAAAAAAGAAAAATAATCGGGGCGGCTGTTTGCACAGATAATCTTGGGCACAAATGACTCAACAGTTTGACCGCTCTGGCATTTTCCAGGGGCAATGCACTACGCCGTCACGGGGCGAGCACAGGGGCTGGCCCGGCCCTGGCGCCGGTTGGCACGGTGGGGATGGCGCGGCACCCTCTTGGTGAGACCCT
>NW_008818815.1:0-338 GCF_000699105.1 Pygoscelis adeliae | reverse complement strand
TCCTTCAGCCTCTGGGAAGGGAGGCCTGGACATCGTTAGGGTTTCATTGGGCCAAAGGTGTGGAGACAGCAGAGCCCATGGGAGAAACGGAGAGGTTTCCTCTCTCCCCTGGGAAACGTTTTCTTTTTTTTCACCATTGATGAAACTATTTAAGGTAAAACCATCATGACTATGTCTAAACACTGCTAAAGCCTGTGAAGGTGTTCAAAAGGGCTTTAGACATTTAAATTCAACCCTCTCTGCTCTGAAATCACTCTGCACTGGGAAACACTTGCACAAAGGCTGGGTTGGGAGGGTGGGTTTTCGTTTGGTTTGGGTTGTTGGTTGGTTTTTTTTTT
>NW_008818814.1:0-337 GCF_000699105.1 Pygoscelis adeliae | reverse complement strand
TGAGCGGCAGTGCTCCCCGCACACCCCAGCCCCACAGCAGCTGGGCACTGCCCGCCCGGGCCAGATTCTGTCCTGCTGCGGGCAGGGCGAGCGGCACGGCGCTGGGGAAGGGTCAGGCCCGGCCCCAACAGGAGCAACGGAGAGATTTCGTTGTTTTGAAATAAAGCTACTTTTTTTTTTTTTAAAAAAGCTATTTTATCCTTAAAAACCCCCACGGGAACGAAGAAGCCCCAGGGATGGGAGGAAATTCAGCTGGAACCAGCGCTGTCGCCCCCAGCCCGCTCTCCCCAGCCAGGGGTGTGGGCAAATGGGGGCACCCACCCCACAGCCCACCCCA
>NW_008818813.1:0-337 GCF_000699105.1 Pygoscelis adeliae | reverse complement strand
CGGGGGTGGAGTTGGTGAATTTGGTGCTGAATTCGGGTCTAGGTGCCCGGCAGCACCCCGGCCCTGGGTAGGTGAGGGTGCTCAGGCCCCCAGCGAGCGTCGCCAGCCTCCAGCTGCGGTGGCAGATTTCCCCTCGGGGACTTTTGTGGCCTGTTTTGCTGGGGGGGTGGGGGGACACACCAACCCCAGAAAGCACAAGCTGCTTTTTATTTTCCCCTAATTTTATTTGTTTCAAGCAAATGTAACATCTAAAGGGGTGAGACACCCCAGCTCCTTGTCCCTGCTTGCTCTAACCCTTGAAGATGCAGTCGTGTGTTTAATCTTTCCCTTTCCTTCC
>NW_008818812.1:0-337 GCF_000699105.1 Pygoscelis adeliae | reverse complement strand
AAGGCTGCGCCCATGGGTGCCCAGGCACCCGGCTGCAGGATTGCACCGCTGGATGCGCAGCGCCTCGCTGCAAGGCTGCTCCGGTGGATGCAAGGCAGCTTGCTGCAGGATTGCACCCATGGGCGCACAGCACCTGGGTGCAGGATTGCACCGGCAGATGCACAGCACATCACTGCAGGATTGCACTGATGGTTGTACAGCACCTGGCTGCAGGTGCACAGCACCTCACTGCAAGGCTGCACTGATGGATGCAAAGCACCTGGCTGCAGGATTGCATCGATGAATGCACAGCACCCAGCAGCAGGATTGCACCCATGGGTGCACAGCACCTCACTGC
>NW_008818811.1:0-337 GCF_000699105.1 Pygoscelis adeliae | reverse complement strand
CGTGGTGCTGTCCCCCTCCCTCCGTCCTGCCCCGTGGCCGCCCCGCGGCACCAGGCTGAAGCTCCTTGTGCCCAGGTGGAGGCGGGAGGTGCGGATCAAGAAGGGGAACCACCGCTGGCAGGGCGAGACCTGGTACTATGGGCCCTGTGGGAAGAGGATGAAGCAGTTCCCGGAGGTGATCAAGGTATGGTCCCTGGGGAGAGTGAGGTGGGGGACGACCCAGGGTCCTGGTCCACCACAGGTCCCCGGCTCTGCTAGAGCCCCTGGCTGCAGCAGACGGATGCTGCTGTGAGACAGGAGCTACGGGGCCCAGAGCACTGACCCCCTCTCATGGCCT
>NW_008818810.1:0-337 GCF_000699105.1 Pygoscelis adeliae | reverse complement strand
TATGTTTATATAGGTTAATTTTCCTGGGTTTTTTTTCCTCTTCGCTTGTGGTGGAGTCAGATCCAATAATAGACTTTAAGGTGAAAACTGATGTTTCACTACAAGACCGCTAAACTGTAGAAAGAGGCTTCCAAAAGACTCTTAAGCGTCAACAGGGAAAGGCTACGGAGGAAAGGGGATGTTAACAACTTCCCTGGCTTCCTGGCTCGGAAATGGCATTTATTACCATTATATGCATTATGGAGGGAAGGCGTTCTTGTGCCCTTCGGCAGGATGACTGTTCAAGGTAAGAAAGAACTTCTTGTTAACGGTGACTGAGGTTACTGGTATTTGGGGG
>NW_008818809.1:0-337 GCF_000699105.1 Pygoscelis adeliae | reverse complement strand
CCTCAGCCTTGCCCACCTCCTGTGTCCCCCGTCCTGGCAGCCATCCCACCACGTCTCTGTCATCCTAACAAGATCAGGGCCCAGCAACTGCCCACAGGGCTCAAACCCACCATTGCCAGTGGTGGCCCCCACCCCGGGGAAGCCCCTGCTCTGGGGGGACAGGATTTGTGCTAGGGGACGCAGCCGGGGGGGTCCATTCCCGGTGCCCACTCCCCATGCTGGGGGGTCCTGCTGCCCCCCATTACCTCAGGCTTGGGGGGTGTCGCAGTCTCATGGCTGGATCCTCTCAGGGTTAGTTTAGCGCGAGGCTCTCCCTCACCAAAAACAAGTTTCCCCC
>NW_008818808.1:0-337 GCF_000699105.1 Pygoscelis adeliae | reverse complement strand
GGTCCTTGGGGATGCTTTTCCCAGTCTCGGAGCTGCTCCACTGGATCCCGGGGATGTTCTGCTCGGTCCCAGGGTTGCCCCGCTTGGTACCAGGGCTGCTCGGTTCCATCCCAGGGATGCTTTTCCCGGTTCCAGGGATGCCCCACCCGGCCCCAGGGATGCTCTGCCAGATCCCGAGGATGCCCCACTGGGTGCCGGGGATGCTCGGCTGGGTCCCGGGATGCTTTGGCCGTCCCCGGAGCTGCCCCGCTGCATCCCCGGGCTGCTCTGCCTGGTCCCGAGGCTGCCCGGCTGGGTCCTGGGGATGCTCTAACCTGTCCCGGGAACGCTTTTCCCG
>NW_008818807.1:0-336 GCF_000699105.1 Pygoscelis adeliae | reverse complement strand
CAAGCCCATGATATGTGTAGGTTGTTGTGAGGTCACTGCTTCCTGAAAAGCTGACAAGGCGGGAGCAGGAACGTAGCTTGTGTGGGTGGCTGCGAGGTCACTGGTTCCCGAGTAGCTGATAGGCCAGGCAAAGGCCAAAAGCTTGTGTAGAGGTTTGTGAGATCATTAGTGTCTGAATACTTCATAGGCCGGGGAAGGCCCATGGGTTGTACAGGTTCTTATGAGGTCACTCGTGCCTGAGTAGCTACCAGGCCAGGAGCAGGCTTATAGATTGTGTAGGTGCTTGTGAGGCTACCGGTGCCTGAGCAGATGATAGACCAGGAGCTGGTGCACAGC
>NW_008818806.1:0-337 GCF_000699105.1 Pygoscelis adeliae | reverse complement strand
GGCGGAGGGGGTCTGTGCCCACGAGTTACGGATCCCCTTTGTCCCTGCCCGCTGCAGGTGTGCCCGGTCTGCTCAGCCATGCCCTGGGGGGACCCCAGCTACAAAAGCGCCAACTTCCTCCAGCACCTCCTCCACAGGCACAAGTTCTCCTACGACACCTTCGTGGTGAGTACGGCCCTGAGCCGAAATGGAGTTGTCTTCCCCGCGTCCCGCCCCGAGCGGCTGGGAGATGAAACCAGCCCTTCCCTTCCCTTCCCGTGCCGGGACCAGCCCGTCCCGCTGTGCAGCCCCTCGGGAGGGGAAGGGGACGGTTCCTCCTTCACGGGCTTTGCGGGAG
>NW_008818805.1:0-337 GCF_000699105.1 Pygoscelis adeliae | reverse complement strand
GGGATGGGATGGGATGGGATGGGATGGGCCCCCTGCCCGCGCTGGGCCACCTCTCCCCTCCACCCAGTCACTGTCCCGTCGTTCCCATCTCGTTGCACTCCCTCCTGCACCTCCTCCTGCCTGCCCCATCTTCCCCCACCTCCTCTTTCCATTCTGATATGCCCATCCATCCATCCATCCATCTGCTCAGCCATCCACCTCTCCATCCGCTCCATCCACCCCACCCCTCTGCCCTTCTATCTTATCCATCCATCCATCCTCTTCATCCTCTTCATCCATCTGCACCTGCCTTCTCCATCTGCCCCTCCATCTTATCCATCCATCCATCCGTCTTCTT
>NW_008818804.1:0-337 GCF_000699105.1 Pygoscelis adeliae | reverse complement strand
CCCCCACAATTGCAGATCCCTCAAGCATTGCCATGGCTTGGTAGTATCAGCCTGTGACATGTGTTTCCTGCTCTAGCTGCTGGCACACAGACCTTGCTTACACCCCAGTCCCTCCAGCTGCTGGCACAGAGATCGACAGGTCCTGTGACCAGTGACCCCTTCTCCAGTTGCTGGCACTTAGACCTTGCAGCGCACCCCCTGGTCCATCCAGTTGCTGGCACCCAGGCCTACAATCCCTATGGCCATTGGTTGTTTGCCCACTTACTGGCACCCAGATCCCTCTTTCACACCAGCCTCTCTTATGTATGGGCACTCAGACCTTGCAGCACTCACACAT
>NW_008818803.1:0-337 GCF_000699105.1 Pygoscelis adeliae | reverse complement strand
GCGCCGTCGCCATCCCTGGGGCGATTTGGGCCCCTGGATAGGGGGCTGCAGGGACCAGTCTCTACCCGCCCCGCCCCGTAACAATCGTCCCTCTGTGTCCCCAGAGGTACTTTGTGCTGGAAAACGGCATCCTGAAATATGCCACCACACGCCAGGACGTGAGTGTGGGGCTGGGCTGCGTCTGTGCAGCCTCCCTGCAGGCTCAGGGTGCGGGAGCCCCCATGGCCCCCGTGAGGAAGGGGGTCTTCCCCCTGACAGGTGCCCCCGGGCTCCCCCAGGTCCTCAAGGGCAAACTGCACGGAGCCATCGATGTCCGTCAGTCCGTCATGTCCATCAA
>NW_008818802.1:0-337 GCF_000699105.1 Pygoscelis adeliae | reverse complement strand
ATTTGGCCTGCCACGATGCGCCGTGCCGGTGTGATGCCCATGGGGGCGATGGGGGACACATGCCTTGTGGTTTCCCGGGGGGGGAAGCAGAGCTGGGGACACTGCTGCCGCTGCGGGGAGCAGGCAGCAGAGAAGCAGCGTGGCACAGCAGGGTTTGCAGAGTCTGCAACTGCCCCGACGGCACTCCACCAAGCACCACTGTGCCAACGGCAGCGCCCCGTGCTGCACACACTGCACCAAGCACAGCCCTGTTGTGGGTGACATGGCCAGACCGGGGGAAACAGCCCTGCGGGGCAGCCCAGGCAGTCCCCAGACCTGGCTGCTGGTGGGATGAAGC
>NW_008818801.1:0-333 GCF_000699105.1 Pygoscelis adeliae | reverse complement strand
GATCCCCTCATCTGTTTTTTCCCCTTCTCCCCCCCTCAATGTTTGAAGCTAATTCTTTGGGGTGTGTGTTGTCTTTGAAATCAAGAATCAAAACACGTCCCTCATGATTTCTGGGCACAAGACCGGTATTACATAACTAAAACAAGGAAATAAAACATGTTATTTCTCAAGCAATGAAAACAAAATTAGCAAAGCCTAATTTCCTCCACATTTATGCATTTTAGCTTTACCCTGCTCACTTCTTTCCTATACCAATGCTCTCATTCTCCTCCTGACTCAATTCCCAACTTTCTCTCCCTGTCTCCATCCTCCCGCTCCCACCACACACACACA
>NW_008818800.1:0-337 GCF_000699105.1 Pygoscelis adeliae | reverse complement strand
GGCCCACGGTCCCCCTCTCCCCAGGGGTTCTCCATGCCCGGGTTCAGCCCTGCACAGTCCCTGAGGCCGTGCCCTGGGGTGCAGCGCCCCGGTAGCGTGTGCTGCACCTTCAGCAGGGGGTGGCAATGCCCGTGCAGGGCCCGTGCACAGCCTCCTCCGGGAGCCCCCAGCTCCTTTGTTTCTTTCCCTGATCCCCAAAACACTTCATTTTGCAGGAAATGAGTCTTTCAACCGGTTCCCAAAGGAGGCCGCAGCCCCCGGCCAGTGCCCGGTTCCCAGCTGCTGTCCCTTCTGCTTCAGGGCCCGGCGGCGGGGGCCCCGGGGGCCCCCCCGGGCC
>NW_008818799.1:0-337 GCF_000699105.1 Pygoscelis adeliae | reverse complement strand
TTGTGTCGAAGGCTGTACGCTTCAAACCGGTCGCTCTTAGGGAAGCGCGCAGCTTCACTTCTGAAAGAGCTTTTTCGCAGTCCAAGCTATTTGCACGCTACTCGCAGGTAGGATTGCGTGGAGCCACGGTAAAGCTCCGGTGATCCACCGAGCGAAATACCGAAGGTCCCACTGCACGAAAGTTAGAAGCAGCAGTCTGTAGGAGCGCTGGCGGCAGCGCCAGGATCCGGGGAGATCGGGGTGTTTTGCAACACGGGAGAGCTCTCCGAGCAGTCCGTCCACCTTACTGCCGGCGCACGCCGAGCGCCTGCTCGGTGCTATCCGGAGCGCAGGAAGG
>NW_008818798.1:0-337 GCF_000699105.1 Pygoscelis adeliae | reverse complement strand
TCCTGGAATTCACTCAGGACATTAATGCTGCCGCGACCGCACTGGGAGAGGATTACCTGGGAGGAAAACCAGTCTGGGCGGGAATTGTCCTGCTTCCCAGACAGCAAGTCTGTGGTCACAGCGTTGACTGGCGCCTGGGCAATGCCAGGGTACCCAGATCCCCATCCCGCATCCCAGCCCCGCATCCCCATTCCGCAGGGGCTGGCGCTCACCAGCTTGCACTGGGCGACGGTCAGGTCACCCAGCACGGCATCCACGATGCAGTCGGCCACGGCGGCTGTGACGGACAACTTGTTTTCACTGGGAGAGGAGAGAGAGGTGTCAGGGCCAGCACCCA
>NW_008818797.1:0-337 GCF_000699105.1 Pygoscelis adeliae | reverse complement strand
CCGGGGTGCGGGGAAAGGCTGCCTTCCCTCCCCTCCGCCCCTGCCAGCAGCTGCCCTTTGGTTGCCTGCGTGACACCCTGGCTATTGTACCGACACTTGCTTCCTGTGCGCCTTTTCAAACGTCTCCACGTCGCAAACCGGAGCCAATTATTTACGGTTTCAGAAAAATACGGCAGAATTAGGGCCGAATTACAGCGGGTGTCGGCCCTCGAGCTGGGGAGGTGGGATTGCAGCTGGTGGGTGAGAGCGTGTCCGATGCCTGTGGGAAGGGTCCGTTTCCATCGGTAGGAGGGAGGCCCCGTAGTGAACTGGGTCTTGCTGCTCTCTCCCCGCAGCA
>NW_008818796.1:0-337 GCF_000699105.1 Pygoscelis adeliae | reverse complement strand
TGACGTGGGGACATGGGGGGGCTGGACCCCTCTGGGATGGGGCTGAGGATGCTCCAGCCCAGCAGAAAGGATGGTGATGTCTGATCCTGCCCCGTGGGGACCAATCCTGTCCCTTTAGGTCTCATCCCATCCTGCAGGGTCCTGTCCTGCCACGTAGGGTCTCATCCTGCCCCTTTCGGTCCCATCCTGTCCTGCAGGGTCCCAGCTGGGTCTCCAGGTCCTGCCACATGGGATCCTATCCTGCCCCATAGGGTCCAATCCTGCCCTGCAGGGACCAGCCCTTCCCTGCAGGGTCCCATCTTCCCCCACAGGGTCTGATCCTGCCCCACAGAGTCTA
>NW_008818795.1:0-337 GCF_000699105.1 Pygoscelis adeliae | reverse complement strand
CTGCCGGTCCCCTGCCCCAGCGTGTCCTCTTCTCCCCAAGAAGGTCTCCCATGTCCCCAACTCCTCCACCTTCCAGGTGGTGGTGGAGGTGCCTTGAAGGCGTCCGTCAAGGGTGCCCTCGTGAGCCGCCCCAAAACTCCCAGAGAAGTTCTCCCGACACCCCTCTGGGGACGTGGTCCTGCCACCTGACAGGTCCCCGACGCCCTCTCCATTCCACCCCACAGGGACACGTTGTCTTCGACGCCAGCGGCTCCCGCATGGCCTGGACGCTCATTGAGCAGCTGCAAGGTGAGTGAGCGCAGGCAGCAGCCCTTATCGGGGTGACACCGTCACCCCG
>NW_008818794.1:0-336 GCF_000699105.1 Pygoscelis adeliae | reverse complement strand
GAATACTTCTAAAGGTGCTATGACCATTGATGAAATAGATGCATTCATATGGTGCAAGGTGCTGAAAACATAGCCAAAGAAGGAGACCCAACTGTTTCAGAGAAAACACTTGGAAGTTAACAGCGTTGCTATTCTCCAATTCCTATGTGTACGTTTATAATAGTCTTAAAAACACAGATAAACTGCTTTTCCTACAAACATCTGTCCTCAGTGCATAGGATGAATGACTCAGAGTTGTGGAGTGACATGTTGTGTTCCCTGTAGACCCTCTGTTTCACTTGTTTGGAAAGTTGAAGGCAAGTCAGGGGATTTAGGGAAAAGGGAGGAAAAAAAAAA
>NW_008818793.1:0-337 GCF_000699105.1 Pygoscelis adeliae | reverse complement strand
CCCCCCTCCAGGGTTGTTTGGGTGCGTGTGTCTCCCCGGGGCCTGTTTGAGCTCACACGCCCCCATCGCCTGGCCTCTGGGTGCATGCGCCACCCCTCCAGGGCTGTTTGGGTGTGCCCGCCTCTCCTGGGCCAGTTTGGGTGCGCAATCCCACCCTCCCAGGCCTGTTTGTGTGCGCGTGTCCCCCCCCACCCCGTAACTGTATGGGTGTGCATGCCCCTCTCAAGGGTGTATTTCGATGTGTGCGCCTCACCTCTGTTCCTATTTGTGTGCATGCACCCCTCTTCGGGCCTTTTTCTGTGCGCACACCCCTGCCCCGGGCCTCTTTGTTGGACTC
>NW_008818792.1:0-337 GCF_000699105.1 Pygoscelis adeliae | reverse complement strand
GACCGACCTCCTCACCCTGCGGGAATCACTGCAGTCGCGCAGGCTGGCCAGAAAACACCCAGCACGTCTGGTGTCCGGTGCCGCTGCCCTCGCCTGCCCCCCGGGCAGCTTTCCTCTGCCCTCCCAGTTATTTAAGGGGTGTATTTTAAGCTCAGAGACGTAGAAGGGGCTGGCACCCTCCCTGGATGAGAGCTCCCTGTCAATGCACTGGTTATTATTTTAAAGAGCAAAGCCCCAGCGCGGCGGGGCCGGGAGGTGGCGGTGGCTCAGGCACCGACCTCGGCAGCACCGAGCCTTCCTCTGCCTTCGGTTAGGGTTTGGGGTGACGTGTGGAAAC
>NW_008818791.1:0-337 GCF_000699105.1 Pygoscelis adeliae | reverse complement strand
GGGGATGAACCCTGCGCCAGCAGTTTTGGGGAGACCCCCCCCCTTGGCTCCCTCTAGCCCTGGGTTTTCCCCCCTCCCTTTCTGAAAGCCGTGCTGAGGATGCAGCTTTGCTGCTGATGGTGAGAGCAGGATGACGACAGGCTGCAGCTGAGCGGGGAGGCACAGCCGGGGTGGAGCAGTGCCTTCGTCTGAGGCTGAGACCAAAGCCCTGTTTAATTACCCCAGCCAGGGGCTGGGCAGGAGGAGCAGGGTGCCAGACTCGACATGCAGGTCGCAGCTGGGTTTCAGGCCTGGGGCTCTCGGGGACGCCCGAGGACGGGCGGGCTTGGCTGGAGCA
>NW_008818790.1:0-336 GCF_000699105.1 Pygoscelis adeliae | reverse complement strand
TGGGGCTGGCGTAGGGAATAGGTGGGTGGTGGGGTCATAGGGGGCATGGCTGATGGGGTTAGAAGAGGGTCATGGGTTTGTGGGGATGAATGGAGGGTGTATGGGTCTGGCTGTAGGGTTGGTGGGGCTGTGGGGTTGCAGGTTCTCTGGGGTGCAGCGCTGTAGGTGTGGATGGCTGGGCTGTGGGGTTGTAGGTTGGCTGGTCTTTAGGGTTGTAGTGTGGGTGTGTGGAAGCGATCCGTGGGTTGGCTGGTTGTAGGTGTGGACGGTAAGCTGTAAGGCTGCAGGTGGGCTGTGGTGTAGGCTTGTCGGGGAGGGGGGATGGGTGGGGAGGGG
>NW_008818789.1:0-336 GCF_000699105.1 Pygoscelis adeliae | reverse complement strand
TCCGGAGGCTGCTGATGGGGATCCGATGGATCCTCCTGCCGTGCGCAGCTCCCTGATCTCCCCGTAGATCTCTCAACACTTGCCAGCGCCGAGCTAAGCCGACTGCCTCTTCCGAGCAAGGCTCACCTTTAAAGGTCCCGTTTCTCAAAACCTCCCAAATAATACTAACGCTGGTGCTAACACAGGCGCTCTGCCGGTTCCCCTGCAGCAGGGGTAGTTCTCGGCTCTCCCTTCCCCGCCCGGCGCTGTGCGGGGGCCACGGGGTGGGGGCCAGGTTCGGCACCCTCCCGCTCGGCAGGGAAATGCGACCGGGGATCCGGCACCCCGCTGCAGCTG
>NW_008818788.1:0-337 GCF_000699105.1 Pygoscelis adeliae | reverse complement strand
TACCACTGCCGTAATGCTTCGATCCACTGCAAACTGTAAAAACAAGCTTTTTATATATTAAAAAACAATTTTACATTTTACAATTTTCTACACGCATGCACAAGGTCTCGGCTCTGCGGGGAAAAAACCAACCAAAAACAAAACCAAAAATGAACGAAAAAGGGTTTATTCTTCTTAAACTCCAAGTGGAGAATCCCCCCCTCCCTGGCCGACCCCTCCGCTCGCACTCACTGAAGTCTTTTTTTGCAGTAAAACACCCCCAAAATGGGCTCCCAGGGGCAGCAGCACCGATGGAGCGGGGGGGAACTGGGGGGGGGGTGCGTGTGACACCCGGGTC
>NW_008818787.1:0-336 GCF_000699105.1 Pygoscelis adeliae | reverse complement strand
AAAACCGCGTGGAAACGGGTTTTCGAAGGGAATAATTGTTTCTGCGCCTGGACAGCGGAGGCACGGAGGGAGGGAAAACGGCATCTGGAGATTGTTTTCCTCCCGATTCTGCTTCTCCTGAGGCTTTTGGTTAAAGCGTTACGCTCCCTCCGCTTCTCTTTTCATGTGCGGTGGGGAGAGGAGGATGAGGAGCCCCTTCCTCCCGTCCCAGCCATCCCCCAAATCGTCCTTCCGTTCCTCCTTCGTCCCCGCAGGGACGCCGCAGAAATACGACCCGACTTTCAAAGGTCCCATCTACGACAGGTAAGAGAAGCCTTCCGGGAGGCGGCGGTTTCG
>NW_008818786.1:0-332 GCF_000699105.1 Pygoscelis adeliae | reverse complement strand
CTCCCTGGGGTGAGGTGCCCCCAGGCTCTTATGGCACCCCAGGGCATGTGATGGAGGGGAGCAGAAACCACCCCCTCATCCAGGCACTGGGCCTCCCCCTGCACCCCTCTGCCTCACAGCATCCCTGGAGGTGGGGTGAAGGGCAAGCTTCCATCTCCATGGGGCTGGGGGTGTGGGTTGGGTCGGGGACCTTCCCGTTCCTGCAGCACTGAGGACTGTCCTTGATGGCAAAGCAGTGCCCTGGGACAGCCCTGGCTGGGGCCCCTGTGGCAGGGTGAGTGAGCATGTTCAGCTGTTAACTGAATGCAGGTAAGATGCCATGGAGGAGACAC
>NW_008818785.1:0-336 GCF_000699105.1 Pygoscelis adeliae | reverse complement strand
GCCCCGCTGCCGTCTCCCCTCTCGCCCCGTTTTGGGATGGCGGCATCCTCCCCCCACGGGCTAGGAGCCCCTTCCCCGCGTTTCCCCTCCCTCCAGCCCAGGGGGGCCCAGATGGTGCCTTCAAAAGCGCTCTCGGCTGCAGCCCCGGGGAAGGTTTGGCGATGCCGCGCGGCCGCAGTCCCCTCGGCCTCCCTGGGCTGAGTGTTTCATAAACAGCGCGGGGAAGGCGAGGCGGCCCAGATAATACGCTCCATATGGGCTTTATTTATAGTTTCCATCCGCTCTCGTAGGCTAATTAAAACCATTGAGGCAATCAACGAAATTCTCCAGGACCTC
>NW_008818784.1:0-336 GCF_000699105.1 Pygoscelis adeliae | reverse complement strand
GTGATGAAAATTAGAATCTATTATTTGAAATAAATTTTCTTTCGTTATCCATCATTTCCCTTGATGAGTACTTGAAGTTATGGGTTCTGTATTTTTGCTGCTGAATACAAGCAGAAGATGAAGCTCGGGTTGTCCAAGCAGCTGGGAGTCCCACCAGATACAACCCTCTCTGCTTTGCATTTCCAGAACGGGGAGGGACAGCAACTCCCTCACACCCAGCAGCAGAAAGAACTCAACAGCAGTACTGGTAAAATAAACATTCACCAGCTTAAGAAAGGGTTGCAAAACAGGATACAAAATACTGGGGAATAATTGTAACCAGCAGTCAGGCAGCAA
>NW_008818783.1:0-336 GCF_000699105.1 Pygoscelis adeliae | reverse complement strand
TGAGCATGCGGGTATGTGTTTAGGAAAGCCAAAGCTCACCTGGAGCTGATGGGGGCTGCAGGCAACATCAAGAGCAAAATGAAAAGCTTCAATCACTGCATTTGCAGCAAAAGGCTGAACAAGGAACATGCTGCTGAGTGATGAGGGAGGGCTCATAACAGCAGACACAGACGAGGCTGAGGCACTCGATGCCTTCAGTGCCTGAGGCTTTGCTCAAAAGGTCTCCCAGGCCTCTGCTCAGTGAAAGGGCTGGAGGAGGAGGAGAGCACGTATTGAGAGGAACCTCATGGAATCCCACAAGGGCAGGTGCCAGGTTCTGCCCCTGCAGGGGACTCA
>NW_008818782.1:0-337 GCF_000699105.1 Pygoscelis adeliae | reverse complement strand
CCGAGGTACGATGCAGGGACACCGAGGCACAGGGACCCTCAGGGACGCCGAGGTACGATGCAGGGACACCGAGGCTCGGGGACGACACAGGGACACCGAGGCTTGGGGACCCTGGGGGACATCAAGGTATGGCCCCGCGCAGGGGCACCGAGGCTCGGGCACAACGCAGGGACACCAAGGCTCGGGAACCCTTGGGGACACCGAGGTACGACGCAGGGACACCAAGGCTTGGGGACCCTCAGGGACAACACAGGGACACCGAGGCACGGGGACCCTTGGGGACACTGAGGTATGGCCCCACACAGGGGCACCGAGGCTTGGGGACCCTCGGGGACAA
>NW_008818781.1:0-333 GCF_000699105.1 Pygoscelis adeliae | reverse complement strand
TGTCTGTTCAATACCTTCTCTTGCATTGTGGTGCTAGACCTAGAGCAGACCTTCCCAAATTATGTTTTATGCCAAGCTGAATAAAGACAATTCATGCCTCTTCATTTAGGGATAAAATTCTTTACTATTCTCTCCCTTTGGTTATAGATGGTAGGGTGAAGTTCCAGGAGGGAGGTAGCAAAAGGAGTTTGTAGACAAGGCAACTGCTGTTTCTGTACAGCTTTAGCTTTGGTTAAGGCAGAGAGAAAAATGGTGGCAGGACCATAAAAACCAGGAGAAGCAGGTGTTGCATAGATATGGCAACTACTCTTTCCTGAGGTATTCACATTTTTG
>NW_008818780.1:0-336 GCF_000699105.1 Pygoscelis adeliae | reverse complement strand
GGGTGACATGGGTGATGCAGATGATGAGGATGATGGGGACAACGGGACGATGGGGACGATGGGGGTGACAGGGATGATGGGGACGACGGGGGTGATGTGGACAATAGCAGTGATGGGGATGACAGGGGTGATGTAGATGATGAAGATGATGGGGACGATGGGGACGATAACGGGGGCGACAGGGATGGTGGGAGATGGTGGGACGATGGGGATGACGGGGATGGACAACGGGGACCTTGGGGGCGACGGGGATGACAGGAATGACCGGGATGATGGGGACGACGCTCACCTTGCACGTGGAGGAAGGCCCGCGCCGTGTGCTGCCCGGCACTGCTG
>NW_008818779.1:0-336 GCF_000699105.1 Pygoscelis adeliae | reverse complement strand
GACATGATCCTCCTCGATGACAACTTCGCCTCCATCGTCACCGGCGTGGAGCAAGGTGGGGCTGGGGACACCGGGGAGGGGTGGGGTGGGTGACACGAGGTGACACCGCCCTGGCGACGCTGTCCCCGCCCTTCCCAGGCCGCCTGATCTTCGACAACCTGAAGAAGTCCATCGCCTACACTTTGACCAAGAACATCCCCGAGTTGACCCCCTACCTCATCTACATCACGGCCAGCGTCCCCCTGCCCTTGGGCTGCATCACCATCCTCTTCATCGAGCTCTGCACTGACATCGTGAGTGCCCGGATGCCCGGGTTCCCCCTGCCCGGACACCTGG
>NW_008818778.1:0-336 GCF_000699105.1 Pygoscelis adeliae | reverse complement strand
CGTGGAGATCCTGCAGCAGGACCCCAGCTCCCCGCTCTTCTCCGTCAAAACCTTCGAAGAGCTAACCCTGTGAGCAGCCCCCCGCCCGGCAAAGCACGAGAGCCGCCATCGCTTGTCAAACGGGCCCTTTTTGATGCTTTTGTTTTGTTTTGCTTTGGTTTTTAACAGGAAGAAGGAGCTCTTGCGGGGGATTTACATCATGGGTTTCAACAGACCGTCCAAAATCCAGGAGACGGCTCTGCCCATCATGCTGGCGTATCCGTGAGTAGTAACGCCACGCGGGTGAGCCCTGGTTCCCCCCCCCCGAGGCATCCCCGGCGCCGGGGACGCCAATCC
>NW_008818777.1:0-336 GCF_000699105.1 Pygoscelis adeliae | reverse complement strand
GTGTTGGTTGTTCTGCGTGTTCCAGCTCTCTGATAACACCTTCAGTGCTACATAGTTCTGGAAACAGCAACAATCAAAAGTTGGAAGGATGCTTCTACCTCCAGCTAGTTAAAGGGCTATTTCAAAGAAGTGTGTTATTCTTCACTGAAATGCAATCACACGTCCAGGAAAAGCAGCTCTACAAGTGACCTTGTTCAGGCCGCAGTTACAGTCCCGTAAATAAGAAGTGAGTTTCTGAGTTGGTGAAGTTGAATTGGATCCAGCTCTAGAATTACAAGTTACAGCACAGTAGATTCTGTGAGTGTGGATGGGCTCAAACCATTGAAAACAGAGAGG
>NW_008818776.1:0-336 GCF_000699105.1 Pygoscelis adeliae | reverse complement strand
TCCCGGCTGGCTGAGGAGAGAGCTGCGGTCAGGGGGCGAGATGCCGTGGCCGATGGGCTGGGTTGGGTGAGCAGAGCAGGACGAGGCCTGTGCCCCAACAGGGCCCTTTCCTGGATGGCCTGTCTCCTCAGGAGAGGGCCTGAACAGAAGCTTCGGGCATTTGACTTTATTCCTCTGAAGATGACTGAATTAAACCCCCAAATGCTACAGGATAATAACAGGCAGTTCCTCCTGCCCAGGACTGCGGCTTTCTGAAGTAAACCCCCCATCACCCAGCCCCCGGGGTCTCTGGTGGCGCACGGAGCAGGGGGCACAGGGCGGCTCTGTGAGGAGAGG
>NW_008818775.1:0-336 GCF_000699105.1 Pygoscelis adeliae | reverse complement strand
AGCCGGCTCAGCCTTTGCAGGACCTTTTTATATCTGGTCCTCGGGAGCATCGCCCCAAGGGGCTGGGGGTGCCAGGGCTGCCCCTCGGGTGCTCGCCAGAGCCGCAGGAGTTAAGTGTGCAGCCGGCAGGAGCTGATTCAGGTGGGTGGCACGTCCTGGCGACAAGACTCAAGTGAGGAGGAGGATGGGGAAAGGGAGGGGAGAAGAGAGGAGGAGGAGGAGAAGGGGGGAGCGTTTGCAGGCAGCAGGGAGCGGCGGGGGGGGGGGGGGGAAGGGGGCGGGGGGGGGGGGGGGGGAGGCGCGCGGGGAGGGGGGATCCGAGCGTCGAGAGGGGAT
>NW_008818774.1:0-334 GCF_000699105.1 Pygoscelis adeliae | reverse complement strand
ATAGCAGGTAGGGCCTTGCCTTTCACACCAGCTGTGTGGGCCTTGCCCTGCCTGTCCTCCTTCCTGACGCAGCCCTGCCCTCGCTGTTCCCTGACAGCCGAGGGCTGGTCCCGCCATCATTCAGCCTGCCAGAGAGCCAGAGAAACCCCTCCTCTTTGTGCCTGATGCCATTCCTGTCCTGCCCAACACTGCTGGAGGTGGAGGTGGCTCCCAGTCACCCCAGGGCAGGGCTGGACCAGCCGGACTGGGTGTTCACCAGCCCTAGATCCTGTGAGATGTTCCAGGAAGGCTCTGGGCAGCCTGAGCTGGTAGATCCTGTTGGTGAGGGTGAGGG
>NW_008818773.1:0-336 GCF_000699105.1 Pygoscelis adeliae | reverse complement strand
CCCCACGTCACGGCCATGGTGTCCCCAAGGTACTCATGGCCATGGTATCCCCAAGGTCCCCACCTTGTAGCCATGGGGTCCCTGGGGTGTCCTGGGTGGGTGGCACATGACTGTGGAGTCCCCAAGGTCCCCACCCTGTGGCCACGGGGTTCCCAGGGTGCCCTGGGTAGGTGGCACGTGGCTACGGGGTCACCAAGATCCCCACCTGATGGCCATGGGATCCCCAAGGTTCCCACCTTGTCACCATGGAGCTCCCAGGGTACCCTGGGTAGGTGGCAAGTGGCCATGAGGTCTCCAAGGTCCCCACCTTCTGGCCATGGGGTCCCTGGGGTCCCC
>NW_008818772.1:0-336 GCF_000699105.1 Pygoscelis adeliae | reverse complement strand
GGGATCTTCTCCTGCTCCCACAACGGCTCACCTCTGCTGCCCGGGGCGGGCAGCATGGGCAGGAGGGAGCCGGCAGCTCCTGCCTCCTGCTGCCAGACTGTCCTGCCTGTGCACAGCTGTGCCTGGGCATCGCTCCCTGCCTGCGTGCGCAGCTGTTTCCGAGCAGCCCGAGCCAGGTGGGCAGCGCAGGGGAGTGGGCTGCAGCCGAGGGAGCTGCGAGCATCCCTCCCCTCTCCTCCTGCAGAACAGCCCCCTGGACCTGATCGACACGGGCAAGGGGCTGAAGGTGCAAACGGAGAAGCCGCACTTGGTGAGCCTGGGCAGCGGCCGGCTCAG
>NW_008818771.1:0-336 GCF_000699105.1 Pygoscelis adeliae | reverse complement strand
AGGGAAGGTGCTGCTGGAGGACGGGAAGGGACGCTGCCCCTTCGACCCTGAGTACCGGTCCACGGCCGTCATGGTCGGTAAGGCACGGCACCCCAGGACCCTCGCTCTCTCTGCAGTCCCGAGCTGCTCGGCTGGGCTGAACCGGGGCTGGGCTAGCATGGACCCTGGCAGGGGAGCGGGGCTGTGCCACACGGCACGTGCCGGGTCCCAGCGGGAGTGTCTCTTTGGCAGATGGTGAGCTCTATGCTGGGACTGTCAGCAACTTCCAGGGCAACGAGCCGACCATCTACCGCAGCCAGGAGAGCCGCATCGCCCTCAAGACGGAGAACTCCCTCA
>NW_008818770.1:0-336 GCF_000699105.1 Pygoscelis adeliae | reverse complement strand
AAGAGGGGGGATGAGTTTTGTTTCCCAGAGGCGAGGGGAAACCCCCCCCCGGGGGGCTCCGGAAGGATTTTTGAAGCTGTATCCCGCTGGCTTGAGACTTCCCGCGGGACACGCGGCGCTCCTGGAGAGCCGAAGGCGTCGCTTCGGAGCACCGGGCTCCTTTTTAAAAAGCCTTAAGCCTCCCGAGCCTCGTTCCTAGCGCTTAACGCTCTCGTAAAACAAAAAACATTGCTGGGTCTTTGCACGGAGTATCCGGAGCCTGACGAGAGCGTGCCGGCTCGGGGGAGAACAAGGGGAATCACAGAACCGTAGAATCACTAAGGTTGGAAAAGACCT
>NW_008818769.1:0-333 GCF_000699105.1 Pygoscelis adeliae | reverse complement strand
GCGTACGTTTCTGAACAGCCCGCAGGCGTTTGATCTCCTGATGGTGAAGAGCGCGCTACGTTCGTTTGAGTTTGGCAGTCTGTCGTTGCCCCTGCGTGTCTCACGGTTCGCGTGCATTGCAGCATGAGTTCTTGCAGTTCATGGTTCTACTTGAGGGAACAGGACGCGACACTTTTGCAGCACCTTTTGTGTTTCAGAATAACTTCTGGAATTGGTAGTGAGCTCATCGAGTCGGTCTTCATATCAACATGGTCACACACAGCAAAAGCAACTCCTTTGAGAGCGCAACTCGTGAAAGTCTTCCCCATCGTGCCATGGTTGTGGTGAATAGCG
>NW_008818768.1:0-336 GCF_000699105.1 Pygoscelis adeliae | reverse complement strand
ATGCCCCCAGCCTCTTCCCAGCCAGCCCCGGGGGACTGCAGTCCCCCATGCTGGGGGAACCCCACTACCCAGCTCAGCATCCCAGCCCCGGTACCTAGGGCGGGCAGGCAGCCCCAGCAGCCCCCCTGGGCTGTATCCTTGGAGGAACCGCGCTCCCCTAAGCGGCTTTAGGGGGATTACGGACAGCCCCCGGACCCTCGCGCTGTCCCCACCCAGCCTTCCTTCCCCACTGCTTTAAGTAATCATCTCTGAGACAGTTTTACATGGCTAATCCAGCCACCTCTACCTAATCTGCTCCAACAGCCCTACCTGCCCCCCTGCCCAGTTCTGCGTTGG
>NW_008818767.1:0-336 GCF_000699105.1 Pygoscelis adeliae | reverse complement strand
CCGAGCTCTGGGCCCGGGTTTGGCTGCGACCCCCCTGGCGAGCACCAGCCCCCAGGGATGGAGATGGGCTGTCCCAGGCTCACGCTGCCCTGTCAAAAATCCCGGGGCTGCACTTCCGCGCCAGGGAGCATCGACTGCCCCAGGGCCGGGGTTACTCCCGCGCCCTCGGATGAGGTTTTGAACCATGCAGGATCTGAGCCGGGACCTCGGGGCTGTGCTGCTGGGGACGGCACGTTAGGGCCATGGGGTTCTGACAGCTCCTGGTGCAGGGTGGCTGTGATCCATCTGCCTGCTGCTCGTAAAACCATTTTAAAATGAGCTGGGCTTTGAGGGTGA
>NW_008818766.1:0-336 GCF_000699105.1 Pygoscelis adeliae | reverse complement strand
GGGGGGAAAAAGGCAATTGTTAACTGAAATATTTGGATTTATGAATTACTTCCTATTTTAAAAGGCCTCTGTGTCTTCTCGCACTCAAAATGTCAAGTTGTTACAGCCGAGGAGGGTGGGAAGCGCTCGCTGCAGCTCCGGCCTTGTGTGTTGGGACCCAAACGGAGCTGTCTGCCGGGTGGGCTGGGGCAAAGCCTGGTCCTTAACGGGGTTTAATGGGATGATAAACGCCGGGGGATGCTCCGGCATCCTGGGGCGATGGTGGCCGTGGGAGGGAGCTCGGAGAGAAGCGGGGAGCCTCCAAACGGGCACCGGCTGGCCGGGGGCTGCAGCCGA
>NW_008818765.1:0-334 GCF_000699105.1 Pygoscelis adeliae | reverse complement strand
AATATACCGCATAAGGCAAAGCCATAAATCAAACACCGGGCGGCACAAAGCTGCTATCAAGCCGTAGCGGAGACACCGTCCGCTCTGGGTTCGGCTGGCACGGAATTAATTTTCTTCCTAGCGGCCCGTATGGTGCCGAGTTTTGGATTTGTGACCAAGCCAGCGTTGGTAGCACACCCGTGTTTTAGCTATTGCTGAACGCTGCTTGCACAGTGCCAAGGCCTACTCTGTTCACACGCTGCCCTGCCAGCAAGTAAGCTGGGGGTGCACTGGTGGGTGAAAAACATGCCGACATGAGCCGGCACTGTGCGCTTGCAGCCCAGAAAGCCAAACG
>NW_008818764.1:0-333 GCF_000699105.1 Pygoscelis adeliae | reverse complement strand
GCACTTGGGATCCTTTTGAGTCTGGCTGACTGAGTTAGTAGGAAGCAATGCATAGCATTGTATAGCGGTGAAGAGAAGTCCGCAGCTAAGCGCTTTTTTAAAATCTCCATTGTTGTTGCTCACCCACCATGGACAATGGTGAGTCTATACAATCTTTGTATAGGAAAATCTTTGTGGACAATGCTAAAGCAATCACTGACATTTCAGCTCACTTTCTCGTTGCAATGCTTAAATCCTCCTATAGCCATAACACTGCAGAATCATCATGGGGAGAGAGATGAAGCCCACCAAGTGCAGTATAGAATATCTGGATATAGCAAGCAGCCAGCCTTG
>NW_008818763.1:0-336 GCF_000699105.1 Pygoscelis adeliae | reverse complement strand
GGCCGGCCGGCCCCCCCCACCAGCGCAGCATCACGCACCAGGCGAGCTGAGCCGCTGCAGCGCGTCGCAATTACGTGCTCAGTCGTGACAGCACGCGTCAGCAGGTGAAAGGACTCAAAGGCAGCCGCTCCGCAGCGTGTGTCCCCTGTCAACACCCCATCCCCACAGGGTCCCGTGTGCTGCCCAGCCCTGTGGGACCCAGTCTGTCTCTGCCCAGACTGGGCTCCCCTTCCCGCTGAGCAGAGCAGCTTTGCGAGACCAGCCCAAAGGCAAAGGGTGAATGCGCCCATCATCGTGGCCTCTGGGCTGCTCGGCCTTGCCGGGGCCAGCGCAGCT
>NW_008818762.1:0-336 GCF_000699105.1 Pygoscelis adeliae | reverse complement strand
TTAACCCCGGCCCAACCCTGGGATCAGCTTCCCAGCGCCGGGCCCCAGCTCACCGGCCCCAGAGGAGGAGCAGTCCACCCTCCAGACCTGGCTACGGGAGCAGAGCCGTGCCCCACGGATGCCGGCAGCAAAGCTACACTGAGCCCCCCACCCCTGACTGCGGGATGCTCTTGGGGGCCATGGCACAGCACAGAGACCGCGGGAGCACCCAGGATCCCCCCAAGCTCCCTTCTTTCTCCAGGGTGAGGAGCTGGGGGAGCTTTTGGCCTGGAGCCATCACAGGTCCCTGCCACCGCTGAAGGCACCGCGGGCCCTTCACTCACCAGTTTCTCGCTG
>NW_008818761.1:0-336 GCF_000699105.1 Pygoscelis adeliae | reverse complement strand
CCCGCCGCATCCCGCTCGCCGCATCCCGGGCAGCCAGAGCTGCCTGCACCCCAGCGGGAGCTGGATGGATCCTGCACCCTGGGCAGTGGCTCTGGGCGGACACACACAGCGGAGGAGCTGGTGTGGGAAATACTTCATCCCTGTGAGGGCTTTTTTGGGGACCCCGAGTGCTGGATGGAAGCCCTGGTCAAGGGGAGCCCTGGTGCTGCCCCGGCCAGCAGTCGCCGAGCCGGGGCTGAGCCGGGGGGAAGCGCTGGCTGGGGCAGGACGGAGCGGCAGCAGCTCTGGCCCCTTCGAAAACGAAACCTGCAGCTCTGGGATGGGCGGCTGGACCTT
>NW_008818760.1:0-336 GCF_000699105.1 Pygoscelis adeliae | reverse complement strand
GCCACCCACTAAAGGGCGCGGGCAACGTCTGCACCAAAAAAGACAAAGCCCAACGGTGCCCCGGGTCTGATTCTTCAGCCTTCTCCGTGGCCAGAGGGTTAAGTGGACTTGGCAGTAGGTGCCTTAAAGGGCAATGCCAGAAACCGAGCGCTCGAACTAAGGATTATTTCCACCTGAATTTTCTGAAACTGCAAGTCACTAGAGTCAGGGTGGCCCCAGTCATCGGGAAACCACTCAGAGATAAGCAAATGAATGGGACTTCCTAGCAATTACGCTCTTTCACCAATCCCCTAAAAAAGCAATTAACACCAAACTGAGGGGGGGGGGGGGGGGGGG
>NW_008818759.1:0-336 GCF_000699105.1 Pygoscelis adeliae | reverse complement strand
TATCCCACCCCACTGGGGCCCCGGGCAGCCTGCGGCCCAGCGCGCTCTCCTGCCTGCGCTTGCTGCCCTGTCCCTGGGCTCCATCCCTCCCACCGTCATGGCTCATGGCCCCTCTCCTGCAGGCACCTGCCTGCGCCTCTACTCGGAGGCCTTCTATGAGCAGCGCCTGCCCCCCAGCCCCGCGCCTCACGTCAGCGAGACCAGCCTCAGCCCTCTCGTGCTGCTGCTGAAGCGCCTGGACATCGCTGACATGGGCCAGTGTGACTTCCTCGACCGGC
This sequence comes from Pygoscelis adeliae, assembly GCF_000699105.1. Classification (NCBI taxonomy): domain Eukaryota; kingdom Metazoa; phylum Chordata; class Aves; order Sphenisciformes; family Spheniscidae; genus Pygoscelis; species Pygoscelis adeliae. Next base: position 58 of record NW_008818759.1, on the reverse strand, counting down.
CAGGTAGTGCCCGTGGGGCGCAGAGGGGACGGGCATGGCATGGGGGGGCTGGAGCAGA
>NW_008818758.1:0-336 GCF_000699105.1 Pygoscelis adeliae | reverse complement strand
TATGCCCTTTATGCTGTTGACAAACATGCTTTAAACCTGCAGTTCAACATGAACAACGGCCGATTCGTTAGGACTAGCCAGCAGCTTTGCAGTCTAATGTAGGTCAAATCAAACAAGAAGTCTGGATCCTGTTGCATCTCTCAGAGCTTCTCCAAGGTCAGGAAAATATTACATATCACAATCTCTACAACATGTAGATGATGTGTAGTGTTTCCTCAGTTGTTTTTTTTTCAAATCCCTCAACTTGAAGTCAATAAAATTGACAACATTCAATGTTTTAGTTGTAGAACCAGACATTTTCTTTTAACATAGAGCATGTATCTTTATCAGATTGTT
>NW_008818757.1:0-336 GCF_000699105.1 Pygoscelis adeliae | reverse complement strand
AGAAATTAAAATAAATTGTTTGGAGTACACCTTCAGCCTTTCTGCTGGTTAGACCTGGAGTCATGGGGATACTGGATCCAACAGCAACTAACAGAAACTACTTATATTTGTAGTTACATGTATGTGAGGTGAAAAAAAAAATATCCTCAAGTCCACATTTTTAAAGTAAGAGACTGACAAAAGAGAGAGCTTTGCTTCATGAATTTTATCGAGGAAACTTCTCCTGAGCTGACCAGAATGCAAAAGTGCTCAGGGTGAGAGGCAGTTGTACCTCCTGCTTGATCCGCCTGCTTCAGTGTGGAAACTGAAATGAATGCTGAAGATCCCCGGGAAAGG
>NW_008818756.1:0-336 GCF_000699105.1 Pygoscelis adeliae | reverse complement strand
GGTGGTGTGTTGGCGCGCGTGTCAACGCGTTTGTGCACGCCGCGCGTGGGGTTGTGGGTGTACACCTGCAGGTGGAAGGGGTGTGCGTGTATGTTTGTGGTCTGTGCGCATATATAAACACGCAACCCTGCGTGTGTGCAATGGATGCGTGTGGGCGTGCACGCACAGCTGCATGGTTACACAAGTGTGCGTGTCAGGTGTGTGCGCATGTAGGAGTTTATGCATGCGTGCACATTGGGCGTGTGTTTGTGCGCACACATGCAGGGCATATGTGGGTGGTGTGCGCATGCGCGCATGTGCATGGGTGTGCATGCACGTCTGTGCATGCAGGTGTGG
>NW_008818755.1:0-336 GCF_000699105.1 Pygoscelis adeliae | reverse complement strand
GCCAGGCCGGGTCCTGCCTCCTCGCCGCTAGGAAGCGGAGGGGGGTTTGGCGCGTCAGAATCGGCCCGATACCGGTACCAGGCCGCTGGGTTTTTTGAGCAATCGTGAGAGCGACCCGCACGGGTAATTCCCTAATACTTACCTTGTTAGAACGCTATCAGGAAAGCGGTGTATAAGCGATGTCTTAGGCTTGAAAAGATTTTTCTCTCTGCATAAGAAATGGCCACCTTATTCTTGGGGGGGAAGGGGGATGTGTTAGTAAACGCATCCAAATTCATAGACTAATAAATACATCGGAGTACGCCAGAATGTGCTGGAGAAGAAACTGGATCAGAG
>NW_008818754.1:0-336 GCF_000699105.1 Pygoscelis adeliae | reverse complement strand
AGGATGGGGGGCACTCTACCTCCCAGGCACCAGCTGGAGGTTGCAGGCAGGGCTGCCCTCCACAGTGGATGCTGAAATTGCCCCATCTCATGGTGACTCCGTGCCCCCCAGGCCCCACAAACCCCACAAACTTTTGAAACTTTTATTAAATACAAAAACCTCGGTCTCTACGACCAAATGCTGCATTCAACGTACGCTCAAAAAAAGGGTCAGACATTCAAATGTACAAAAGTTGCCGGTGCCCCCCAGCCCCGGCATGCTGCCCCGCTCCTGGCCCCACTGCTCCCAGCCCCCCGCGGGGTAGGGGGGGCGTGCTGGGGCTCCCAGCCCCATGGA
>NW_008818753.1:0-336 GCF_000699105.1 Pygoscelis adeliae | reverse complement strand
GAGCCGCCCAGCCGGCTCATGGCCGCCGTGAAGGAGCTGCTGGTCCGCGTGCTTGCCTCGTAGAACATGGATGCCATCACCTTGCCCTGCGGGGGCCGTACCGTCACCTCAGGGAGCCCAGCAGCACTTGCACCCGGCACAGGGCTCCCATGGCCTTGCTCGGGGTGCCCGGGTGGGCAGGCAGCTACCCCACGCCCGGCTCACCTTGAGGATGTCCAGGCTCCGCTCCTTCTGCACCAGCATGCGCAGGGTGTGCGCCACGTTGAACAGATGCGACATCTGTGGGGAGAGGCGGCTCAGCCGGGGTGTGCGTGGCACCAGAACTCGGACAGGGCG
>NW_008818752.1:0-335 GCF_000699105.1 Pygoscelis adeliae | reverse complement strand
TCCTAAAAAAAAAGGAAATAAGGAAGGAAATGGGGGCGTCGGGGCGTCATCCTGCCCCCTCACCCCACAGCTCTGCCAGGCCCTGTCCCCACTCAGGACACATGACGGGTGCCCAACAGCCACCCTCAAGTGACACACGGTGTCCCTGGGTCAATTTGGGTGTGCGAGAAGCTTTCCCGAACAAATATTTCCCTTGGGGCACCTTTCAGGGCAGGGAGTCCCACCCGGATAAATGCAGGGAAAAATGGGAATTAGCAGGAAAAATAATACAAATGTGCAAGTAAAGAACGGGAGTTATTTGCAGGGTGGAAGGGAGGGAAGGGAGGCTCCGTTTT
>NW_008818751.1:0-336 GCF_000699105.1 Pygoscelis adeliae | reverse complement strand
CACGGAGGGGAGGGACACCCTGTGGTCAGTGTGACTGTCACCACTCTGGGGGGCAGGGGACAGCGCACCCTATCCAGCGGCTGTCATTGTGGTGGGACCCCCCCTGGTGTGGGAATTGCAGGCAGGTGGGTCAGGGGTGGCATGGCATGATGCCATCTGTCCCCTTGCAGGGGACCTCATCGTTTGGGTTTCAGCTGAACCTGGGCAGGCTAGGAGGACCCGACGCGTGGGGGGGTAATCTGAATCCATGCCCGGGGCTGTGGGGACAGGGGTTGTCCCTTCTCGGCTTGGGGACCCCGCAGCATCACTCTTGCTGGGCTGGCTGGCAAGGGTTTC
>NW_008818750.1:0-335 GCF_000699105.1 Pygoscelis adeliae | reverse complement strand
CCATGACGTGGTAGACGCTGAGGGGCAGAGCCCCAAAATGGTGGCGGATGCTGTCGCAGAGGGTGGTGACCAAACCGGCCCAGAGCTTGTCGCAGCCGGCGTACTGCCAGGCGCTGAAGCGGATGAAGACGAACTCAATGTTCTTCCTCCTCAGGTGGCTCTCGGTGATGATGGGCTTGTAGAAGGCCAGGTACCAGAGGGCCAGCAGCAACCCCCAGCCCTTGGGGCTACGCGGCTTCTGGCGGCTCCGGTGCAGCTCGGCCTCCTCCCGCTGCGCCATCTCCTCCCGCATGAAGCCTGGAGGTGGGGGGGGACAGGGACACACGGGGACGGGG
>NW_008818749.1:0-335 GCF_000699105.1 Pygoscelis adeliae | reverse complement strand
ACCGCTCCTGCCGCCCGGCCAGGACTCTCCGCTTTGCCGAGCGGTTTTCTTTGGGGGTCACCTTGATTTGCCAGGGAAAACCAACAGAACAGACCCACCCCAACCTCTCAGGACTTTGCCACAACGGTGGAAAGAAAGTGGATTTCCGAAAGCCCTTGACTCTCCCAAAGGCAAATTGGCAGGAATTTCCCAGCCGGTCCGACGCTGAACTCACGACCCTTCCCCATACTCCCTCTGACAATGTCTCTGCGACAGTTTCATTCAGTCCCACACGGCGACCTTGGCTTCTCCTTCCACACATGACATTTCCCTCCCTCCCTCCCTCCCTTCCTTCC
>NW_008818748.1:0-336 GCF_000699105.1 Pygoscelis adeliae | reverse complement strand
GGGGGTCTCTCTCCGACATTCCTCGGTGCTTCATCTCTCGGGGCGGGCGAGCTGCTTTCCAGGGCCGCCTGGGACTGATCGGCCAGGTAAAACCTCAATTTGGGGACAAAAGTGTTATTTCCTTTCTTTTACTTTCCCGACTGCCCTAGCGTGGTCCCCGCTGACCTGCGAGACAAAGAGCGGTGCCTTGTGCTGTCATTAACTCCTGCCAGCCTGGGGCCGGGCTGCGAGCGTTAACTGGCGGCTCTGGGAGCCCAGTTTCGGGTCGGAGCAGGCCCTGCTCGCTGGGACTGCGCCCCTTGCGATAAGCCCTGGTCTCTGACCCCCGCAGCCGCT
>NW_008818747.1:0-335 GCF_000699105.1 Pygoscelis adeliae | reverse complement strand
GGCCCATCATCTGCATCTGCAACGACCAGTTAGTACTGCCTGCGTGTCTGGGGGAGGGATGGGGAGCTGAGACCCCTGCCCCAAGCGAGGAGGCGGCTGCTGTTGCCTCCAGCCAAAGCCTTCCTGCGCTGACTTCTCTGCTGTCAGACCTGTGGCTTAGAAGTACCTTATGAAAAGTAAAACTACAACATGCTCAGCTTTCCTGAAACCCCCCCGGGTTTTGTATCTGCTGGGGTGACTTGTAGCTGGGTGTGAGTGTACGGTCACAATTGTGCATGCCCAAGCGTGCAGTGGTATACAGGCAGCTGCTAAATAACCCGTCTCTCTGAGCGGAG
>NW_008818746.1:0-335 GCF_000699105.1 Pygoscelis adeliae | reverse complement strand
TCTTTCCCTTTGGGTCAGTATATTTGCCCAGCACATAAACAACGTTGCTCACACAACTCACAAGGAAACCTGACCAGCAGCACAGGCTGCCTGGGTGGGGAGGTATTTTTGTCCTAAGGCCCAAAAGAGGAACAAACAACACTGAGCAGAGGGCATAGGTGAAACGCAGGGCGAAGGAAGGCAGCTCTGGGGCAGCGTGGTGAAGATGGGTACGTTGCTCAGCGGATGAAAGCAAGGCCCTTTGCAGTCAGAGGGAGCAGTCTGAAGAGATGGGAAGTGGGAGGCGGGAGCGGGAGCCAGAGACGGGGAGAGTGGAAGGAGGGATGAGCCTGTGG
>NW_008818745.1:0-335 GCF_000699105.1 Pygoscelis adeliae | reverse complement strand
GCACAAGCATCCTCCGGCCGCCTAGAAAGCCGGTGGCCGGCGGTTAATCCTTGCCGGTGCCGGAGAATCCGGCTCTGCCTGGAAAGAAACTGGGGCAACGTGCTGCCACGCGTGTCCTGCCCGGTGCAGGGATGGGTTTGCCGTCCCCGTGCTCCTGGGGGGTCCTCGGCAGAGGACAAACCCCTCCGTGGCATCGGGGCGGAGTGGCTTTTAGGAGGAAGACCTTGCTTCTTGCTTCCTCCCCTGGGAGCCGTGACTCCGACCTGGCGCTCGCCGCTCCGGCAGGGTCCAAAGTGCTGGCGGAGCTGCCTGGAAGCGCAGGCTGGGTGCGCTGT
>NW_008818744.1:0-335 GCF_000699105.1 Pygoscelis adeliae | reverse complement strand
ACCTGCCTGTTGGTTGCCTGCCCCTGGAGTGGTGCAGGGCAGTCTTCAGCAGCAGATGAAGCCCCATGAGACCCCACGCTAACCCAGTCCTGCCTTGGATTTGTCTGCACATGCTGCTAGGAAGAGGCACAGGGCTAACAACTCTGCCTGGGCTGGGACAGCCCTCTGCGTGGAAGCCAGCTCCTCCGTCCTGCCGTCCTCCCAGCTGCTGGAAGAGACTCGGCGTTGTGGGCCCGTCACCCAGAAACTTCTCAGAAACCTAAAGCAAAAGAGAGACGGTCTCAGCTGTGATGGCAGGGAGGGAAGGGCAGGGGTCCGGGGCAGGGGGTGCAGGG
>NW_008818743.1:0-335 GCF_000699105.1 Pygoscelis adeliae | reverse complement strand
CACCCCGGTGGCTCTCACCGCCCTGCCGCAGCCTCCCCGGGGGAAGAGGAACCGAGACTGCTGCACAGCCCAGCCCGGAGCCTGCCCAGGCTCCTCCATCACCCTGTGGCTTTGGACCTCCCCGGTCCCAGGGGGGAAACTGAGGCACGAAGCAGCTGCAGCGCAGGAGGGGAAGGTGCCTCATTTTAGGCATTAGAACATGTCATTAGGACACACGACCCCAAGCCGTGTCCCCATCCTGTGCCCAGGACCTCCACAGACCTGGGGAGGGGATGAGAGGACACATCCTTGCCTCTCCACCTCCCTCTCCTCTGCCCGGCGCGATGGCAGACGGT
>NW_008818742.1:0-335 GCF_000699105.1 Pygoscelis adeliae | reverse complement strand
AAGCCGGACTTAACCAGCGGGTCATTCAGGCTAAGGACCGCTTCCCATGCGGCCACCCGTGCGCTCCAGCTCCTTGCCTGCTCTTGCTACAGCAACAAGTGCAAAAAAAATAACAGCAACGCGTCCCTGAAGGCGCACCAGCTCCTTGCCGCCGCCGTGCACCCGTACGCGAGAGCCGGTCTGAGGCTGGTAGCAATCACCCGGCACCAGCGTGACCGTCGCCCACGTCAACCACGGAGCACGGACTGCTCCCCCAGGTAGACCAGGTAACGAAAGAAGAGTTTGAGAAATAACGGGGCGAGCGTGCTGAAGGCAGGATACACGGGATGTCGAGC
>NW_008818741.1:0-335 GCF_000699105.1 Pygoscelis adeliae | reverse complement strand
GGGCGTAGGGGGCTCGGATCCGGGGGGACACCCGGGGGACATGGCTCCCAACTCGGACACGGTGGAAGGGACCACCCTGTTGCCGGGGGAGGACATCACCACGGCTGGATCCAACCCCAGCTCCTTAGCCGTCAGCGCCAAAGACCCCGACAAGCAGCAAGGCCAGCAGGGCGGCCAGAACCCCAGCCAGGCTGGGCAGCAGCAGGGGCAGCAGAAGCAGAAGCGGCACCGCACCCGCTTCACGCCGGCGCAGCTGAACGAGCTGGAGAGGAGCTTCGCCAAGACCCACTACCCGGACATCTTCATGCGGGAAGAGCTGGCCTTGCGCATCGGCC
>NW_008818740.1:0-335 GCF_000699105.1 Pygoscelis adeliae | reverse complement strand
GATCCCCCTCCAGCCCCAGGACAAGGCCCCCCGGAAGGAGGCCTGAAGGACCACGGGGTCACCGGGGGGTGGGGGCAGCACCCTGCGCCCGGCCACCGGCAACCACCCTCCCCCATGGGTCCCCGCAGCCTTGTTTTGGGGACGGGTACGAATTCGCTGCCTGCCCCACAGCCGGTGACCTCCCTGCGCGGGGCAGGGGAAGTCCTCGGAGGAATAAAGCAGCTCTGCCGGGGACGGCGTCTCGGGGTGTTATCTGAGGTCCCCCAAGGTCACCTCCAATAAGGTGACACCCAATAACCATGTCCAAGGTCACCTCCAATAGGACAATGCCTAAG
>NW_008818739.1:0-334 GCF_000699105.1 Pygoscelis adeliae | reverse complement strand
GGGTTTGTTTGTTTGTTTGTTTGTTTTATAGCAAGTCCTTGCTTTTTAAAGGGATACACTCCTAGCAACAAGCAAAGACAATTTAAATAGATTGTGGCCTTCAAACCAAATCATATCTGTATGTCTGTTTCCAAAGTCCATAATGGAGCGGATGAAAGAGCCTGGAAAGTCTCCCCAAGCCATGATTTAATATATATAATGTATATTAAAAAGTATATAAATAGAATTTTATTTTTAAGTATTAAATTTCATCATGCTTTTGGAAAATATACAATTAGAATTCATTATTCTTGATATTCAACTATCACTTTAGAATAGAATAGAATAGAATAGA
>NW_008818738.1:0-335 GCF_000699105.1 Pygoscelis adeliae | reverse complement strand
AGGACCCTGCTGCCGGCTGGAAGCCATTTCTGGGCTGCTTGCGCCCTCTTGCACCAGGATAAAACCCTGGGGTTCAGCATCCAGGCCATGGGGTTTGCACCCAGAGCCGTGGGGTTCAGCACCCAGAGCCGTGGGGTTCAGCGCCCAGGCCACGGGGTTTGCACAAGCGCAGGGAGCAAAGCCCGTCCCCAGCAAGAGGAGCCGCAGAGGAGGTGCTGGCGAGGCCGAGCCAGGGGGAGGAGGGTGGGTTTTGGGGGTCCCAGAGAGCAGGGCCAGGTGTCCCTGTCCCGGCAGCGCCAGCGCCCCATGGAGCGGGAAGGTGGTGGGTGCAATGG
>NW_008818737.1:0-335 GCF_000699105.1 Pygoscelis adeliae | reverse complement strand
TGGACAGCCTGGTACGTCGCAGCCCCTTCGCGTGCTCCTTCCCCGGCTGCCCTGGCGGCATCGTGCTGGGTTTGACGCCGGCTCCTGTCTGGAGCTCCTGGGGACGGGATGGGCTTGTCCGCCCGGAGACATCTGGGCTAGCCCTTTCCTTCTACAGCTGGTGAAGACGGAGGGGCACTGCACCCTAATTTATCTTGTCCTCATCGGATGGCTGGAGCGGGGCAGGGGGTTAGTGCTCCTGAGCGCCTTTTTTTCTCGGTACATGAGGTCTGTGTAGATGCTCCCACTGTCCATGCTGTGCGGCGGGGGGTGACTTCTCTTCCTCTGTCCCCCTC
>NW_008818736.1:0-335 GCF_000699105.1 Pygoscelis adeliae | reverse complement strand
GGCCACCATTGGTGGTGCAATGGCCACCAACAGGGGAGGCATGGCCACCAGTAGGGGTGTTAAGACCACCGTTGGGGGTATCATGGCCACCGTTGGGGGTGTCATGGCTGCCAGCGGAGGTGTCATGGCAGTCATCGCTGTCATGGCCACCAACAAGGGAGTCATGGCCACCAAGAGGGGTGTTAAGACCACCATTGGGGGTATCTTGGCCACCGCTGGGCGTGTCATGGCTCCCATCACTGTCAAGGCCACCACTGGGGTATCATGACCTCCCTTGGCAGGATCATGGCCACCATCGGAGCTATCGCGGCCTTCATTGGCAGGATCATGGCCAC
>NW_008818735.1:0-335 GCF_000699105.1 Pygoscelis adeliae | reverse complement strand
GCAGTGTATGCGCCCGGCTCAGGCTCTCCCGCTTGGCGAAGCCACCGGCGTCCGAGAAGCGGCATGGCGAGCAGGACTGGGCACGCGCCTCGTGCACCTCCTCGGGGCCGTACTGCCAGTCGAGGCAGTGGTCCTCCGAGCTGAGGCTGAAGCTGTCATCCGAGGACGTGTGCATGGTGGAGATGTCCTCCACCAGCTTGTCGATCTTGGCCACCGTGCTGGAGATCTTGTTGGCCAACTTCTCGGCGGCCAGCGAGACGTCGTCCTCCGGCAGCGGCGGCTTCTCGGGCTCGGCTGGCTTGCCACTGCCGTCCTTCTCTGGCTCCGGGCATCGC
>NW_008818734.1:0-335 GCF_000699105.1 Pygoscelis adeliae | reverse complement strand
TCCCGTTTTGGGTTAAACTGGGGAGGTTTTGGGACAGGGCAACGGGTTGGCTTGGGGGTGACGGGGTTTGCAGGATGAAGGGGGAAATCCCTCGTTCACGCCGTGATGGGAGGGACGTCGGCGCATCGGCGCCAAGTCAGAGCAGCAGCGTCGGGGGATAAACTCACTGTCCGGATCCTCCGGCGCGCGCACACATCGCCCGGCTGAGCCTGTAAAACCTGCTAAACAATGCAAATGCCCAGTGCTTTTTTTTATTAGAAGGGAGCAGAGTAATGCCAACAACTCAGCCTCTCCCACCCAAGGCAGATGTAACATGGAAAACGGTCACCTCTTCC
>NW_008818733.1:0-335 GCF_000699105.1 Pygoscelis adeliae | reverse complement strand
CCGGCCAAGGCGAACTCCTCGGCGTCCAGCATCCCGTCGCGGTCCACGTCGCTCCGCTGCCAGATGCGGCCCAGGACGGAGCTGGGCAGGTTGCTGCTCACCAGCCAGCCCCGCGCCCGCCGCCCGCTCAGCTTCCCCCCCAGCGGCGCCAGCCCGTAGAAGATCTCGTCGTACTTGGCCTTGTCCTTCGTCACCACCCATTCCTCCTCTTCCTCGCCGTCCTCTTCCTCCTCCTCCGCCCCGCCGAAGGGACCCTGCCGGGCGCCGTCAAAGGCTCCCCCCTGCACCCCGGCGCCCTCGGGCGCTTCCAGCTCCTCCTGCCGCAGCAGCGGCAT
>NW_008818732.1:0-335 GCF_000699105.1 Pygoscelis adeliae | reverse complement strand
GGAGCTGCTCCCCCCACTTCCCCCCAAATTCTCCCCTGGGGAGCATGCAGATGGTCTGGGCAGCGTTGGGAGCCAGCCCAGCTTGAAGGGTGGGGGCTGCCTTGTGTCTCCCCCAATGGCTCGTTAGCAATTTGTCTGTGTGCTAACGAAGGCGGGTGATGGAGCATGCTGCAGGCAGGGGATGGCACAGCAAACATCCTCGGGGGCACAGGCATTGTGGGACTCATAAATACGTTTAAAAAAACGGGCCCCATCAGCGTTATCTCCCCGATAACTAACACGAGAAGGCTGTCTAATAGCAATATCGATTTTTTTACTACCCACTACTTAGAGAG
>NW_008818731.1:0-335 GCF_000699105.1 Pygoscelis adeliae | reverse complement strand
GCCCGCTGCCGGCCGGAGTGGCGCCGAGCTCCCAAGCTCCCTCCCGGGAGAAGCTGCAGCTCTGGCGGCAGGAGTGACCCTTCTCTCCTGCTCTCGCCTAGGTGGTGGCGGCAGCTCCTCACAAGAGGGGCGAACGTGCAGTCGCTGCCTTGCAGCTGCTGCAGGCCCTCCGTGGCAGGATCCACAGAGCCTTGGGAGTGGCGTGGGTCACCGAGATCCCCCTCCTGCTGCAGTACTTGGAAGGTAAAGCACGGGAGGGGAGGGAGAGGCTATGGGGACAGAGGAGGGGCAGGGCACTGCAGCTTTCCAGTGTGACGGAGGGGAATTGTCCCCAG
>NW_008818730.1:0-335 GCF_000699105.1 Pygoscelis adeliae | reverse complement strand
CACGCAGGTGTCCCCTCCTTTGGAGAGCCACAGGCTGCGTGGCACAGGGCTGCCAGCTCCCACCCTCACCCCTCTGCCCTCCGCAGGTGGTGGGTCCCTTCGCCGACAACCCCCGGGTGCTGTTTGGGGACTATGCGCCGGTGCCGGAGCCGCGATACATCTACACTCCCCGGTGAGACAGTGCGGTGCTGCCGTTCCATCCCCTGGTCCTGGGCTGCTGCTGGAGCCGCTCGACCCTTCGCTGGGGGCCAGGGTGAGGGGGGTCATCCCCAAGGTGCCCCGACCCTGGGGCCCAGCAGCCCCCGAGCCCTCTGCTCTTCCCTGGTGCAGGAGAG
>NW_008818729.1:0-335 GCF_000699105.1 Pygoscelis adeliae | reverse complement strand
CGGTAACAGCGTCCTCTGATACCTTTCTCTAATGGCCGTTCACAAGCAGAGTTGTGCCAACAGGTAGCATGGCAGCTGAAGCAGCTGGCTACAACCAGAGATCATTTCTCCGGAGATCACAGCAGCATTTGGGTTTTTGCAACACAAAGTGGATGATATTTATGCAACTCCTCCCTCCCTCCATTCTCTGTGCTGCCTCCTGATCCCACCTTCTCCTTCCCCGACACCCTGAGCTTTCAGATGTGCACTGAAAATGGCTGTGCTTCAGTTCTCTGCGGGTCAGTGACTGATCCCCTTGCCCGTCTACTCAGAAAATGCTCTCTTTTGGTTTTTAT
>NW_008818728.1:0-335 GCF_000699105.1 Pygoscelis adeliae | reverse complement strand
ATGTATCATCACCCCGCTTGAGCCGGGAGATTGACGACTTTGCTGGTACCGACACCTTTCCCCATTGCCGGAGCCACTTTGCTCTGGCGCTGATTTCTTATTTAAAGGCTGCACGGCTTCCACCTGCTCTTTCCACACGGGAAGGACGGTGCCGTCGGCCTGGCTGTGTTATCACTAGCAAAAAAAAAATAAAAATGAGAAAAGGCCCCATTTTTTTGGAGAGCAGGGAAAAACACAGCAGCACCCAATGGCTTGTGTCCTTCCAGCCAGGCTCCAGCTGAGTATCGGCTCAAGGACAGGGCTGTGGACCCGTCCTGGCTGCGGGACCAGGGACA
>NW_008818727.1:0-335 GCF_000699105.1 Pygoscelis adeliae | reverse complement strand
TCCCAGCACCGAGCTTTTTTCCAGGCTGCCTCCCGCGCTGGCCCCGCGCTCACCGCAAAGGCATTCGCATCGGCCGGCACTCTGGTTACAGCCCGGCCATGGCCGGAGCCGGGCAGGCGAGCGAGCGCCCGCCAGGACAGCCCGGATCAGTGGGGAGCACCCCAAAACGGGGCTGAGCCCCGAGGGGTGTTTGCTGAGCTGGGGGGGTGCCATCGGCTTGGGCTTGTGTCTGCCTGGGTGACCCCGGTGCCACGAGCACAGCGTCCTGGTGCCCCGCTGGCACTGCCAGGCAGGGCTAGCATGGCACAGCATGGCACGGCACGGCACCCTGCCCC
>NW_008818726.1:0-335 GCF_000699105.1 Pygoscelis adeliae | reverse complement strand
AGGGACCCTTCGTCACCCCAGGAAGCTGCGGAGGAGCTCGGCCGCTTCCCGGTTGCTGGCATTTGTCCTGGCGTGGGCTCCCGGCCGCAGTTTCCTGGGGGGGGATGCGGTCCCAAGGCACCCGTGGATGCCATCGGCCCACGAATGTCCCTTACCCCTGCCCGTGCTTTGGCACTTGGCATGGATGTCCTGGGGCACGAGCAGCTCCGCCAGCCCCCGTGTGCTGCCGGCTGCGGCAGAGAGGCAGGGGCTGGCTGGGTCCTGCCCGGCTCCTTTCCCTTCTGGGCTGGTCTGGCTGAGCTGCCTGGCCCTGCTGGTCTCCGCTCCCCCCTCGC
>NW_008818725.1:0-335 GCF_000699105.1 Pygoscelis adeliae | reverse complement strand
AGGAGCTCCAGCCAAGGGGGAGCTGAGCTCCACCATGGCTCAGTTTGCAGGATGAGCCCTCCTGGCCTGGCAATTAGGAGCCTCTGGGGTGGAGGGTGCCAGAGGAAAATTGGGGGCCTCTGGGAGGGTGGTGGGGGAGGCTGGGGTTTTGTTCAGCCCTTCCCCACGCTGGAAATCCCGAGCGTGCCTCAGTTTCCCCATTCAGTGCTGGCATGGGAACTGGAGCAGGGCGGGGCACGAGCAGGGTGTTGAGGGTGCCGGGAACACCCTGTGCCGGGCAGGATGGGGCCAACGGGCCACGTGCGACCGGTTCAGGTGCCATCCCCACCAGAGCC
>NW_008818724.1:0-335 GCF_000699105.1 Pygoscelis adeliae | reverse complement strand
CCGTGTCCCTCCAGGGAGAGGAACGGCGAGGAGTTAACTGAATTAAGGCAGAAAACCCCCAAACCCATAACGTGCAATTTCCGAGAGGCTGCCACGCTTCGGGAGGAGACGCTAATTTTACTGCTCGGTGCCTTGAATTCTGTGACTCTACGTAGAACGCGGGTAGCGAAAGAGAGGGGGGTTGGGTTTTTAATTTGGGGTTTGGGTTGGGCTTTTTTTAGCTACCGCTAAAAAGAAAGCTGCCGGTGACTCGGCTAAGGGACGTCCACGTGCTGGTAACAAGGGTCCTTTAGCGGAGCACGGCCCGTGACTCAACTCCCTGGAAGCCGGTGTGA
>NW_008818723.1:0-335 GCF_000699105.1 Pygoscelis adeliae | reverse complement strand
CTGCTCCTCTGCACCAAAAGCCGGCGAGCGCTGGGTGCTGCGAGGTCTGGCGGGGGGGCGATGGGGGTGTCCCCTGTAGGGACGTGCCCAGGGAGAACATCTACCCGCACCCCTCACCCCTGCACAGCCTGGGAGCATCCCTCGCCTGGCCGCAGCACCGGGGCTCCCTGGACCGTAACAGCATCCTCTGGATTAGGATTTTGGGAGAAATGTGGTCCGGGTTATCACCAGGGTTTGGGAGAGGGTGTCTGCGAGGGACGAGCTGTCTGGGGCCACTTGTCCCCTGCGGGACGGGTGCTCGCCGGCCGGGATTTCTGCTGCCGTGGGCGCTGGGC
>NW_008818722.1:0-334 GCF_000699105.1 Pygoscelis adeliae | reverse complement strand
GACTTATCCAAAAGCTTTTTATGAAACAAAACCAAAAAAAGCCCTGTTTCATTAAAAAGGTTGGGAAAAAAGGTCAGCAGAGGAATACTGGAGTGAGTACAGAAACATTTTTCAGCTGTGCTAGATGTTGGTAGACTTGTCAAAAACTGTTGGTATCTACCTTCCGCAGTATTGGACAACAGCATTTTGGTCTGATGGTAGCACCACTATTCCAACTGCTAATCTTGACAACCAATATAATGAAGCAGTTTTCTATAATTATTTACTATCTATAGGTGCTATCTATAGTACTACCCTACCACCTATGTTTTAGAAAACTATGGATGTGGCTCAA
>NW_008818721.1:0-335 GCF_000699105.1 Pygoscelis adeliae | reverse complement strand
TTGCCGGCTGAGGTTAAACCATGACAAAATGTAACAAGCGAGGTAGTCTTGTTACCGTCGTGGCCACATGGGTTCTCCTGTTACCGTGACCTGTGGGCATCTCCCAGCTGCTCACGGAACAAGCCCAAGCTCTCTTTGTTTCCAGGGGACAGAGCAGACCAGAGTCCTCCCTTTCTGGGCACGCACTCTGTTGGGTGTCTGCTCTCATTTCCTTTTGTAGAATTACCGTGCATCCCCCAGGTTTGCGTAGCTGCAGTCAGAGAAGGGAAACAGAGAGACGGGCATCCTTGTGATAGGCAGAGCCCGGGAGCTTCTGACCTGCTGCCTCCTATGTG
>NW_008818720.1:0-334 GCF_000699105.1 Pygoscelis adeliae | reverse complement strand
AGCCACTGCTGCCCAGCGGGTTCGGCAGCGAAGAGCGGAGCCCACCTTCCTTCCCTGGGGCTGGCAGTCCTGGGACGCTGAGCGGCAGCACGGTAAGGACGAGCTCCCCGCCAGCTTTGGGATACCTCTGGTGAGGCCCCACAGTGCCAAGGTGCCCTGCCACCGGGTGCCCTTGTGCCCTCAATGCCAAGACCTAAGGCACTCTGCCCCCCCCAAATCTGACCCCCAGCCAGGCATGGCCGTGAGCCTGGGGGCTGGCTGCCCACGGTGCCCCCAGCACGGTCCTCCCTGCCTCTGCCCTGCTGCCCACATCCCACGGGGGAGAAACCACGGG
>NW_008818719.1:0-335 GCF_000699105.1 Pygoscelis adeliae | reverse complement strand
GGGGGAGTGTAGGGGGTCCAGGGCCCCAGTTGAGGTGGCACGGGACCGTCCTGCTGTGCCAGGGCTGTCGCCAGCCATGGACCCATTCCTCCACAGGCAGGCCGCTGCTGTCGCAGCACAGTGCTGCGGGGTGGGTGGCACTCGGGACTAGGGCTGTGCTGGGGCCCCAGGAGCTGGGTGCTGTGGTGCTGCTCCAGCAGGGTCCCATGGACCCAGTAAGCTGGGTGTTGGGATGCTGGTCCCACGGACCTGGGGGGCTGGGTTCCAGGCTGCTGAGTACTGAGGTGTTGTTCTGGTGGGGTCCCATGGACCCAAGGAGCTGGGTGCAGCGGTGC
>NW_008818718.1:0-334 GCF_000699105.1 Pygoscelis adeliae | reverse complement strand
TTACAAACATCACCAAAACAAGTGTGCCAAATCTGGGCAATTTAAAAACAAGATAAAATTGAAAAGAAAACTAAGTGGGGTAAAAAAAAGGGATGAGAATGCCTGCATAATTATAATGAGAGCATAATATTACCTCTAGTTCTTGTTTGGATTAAATTGATTCCCAAAGACATACTCTGTAGTTTTCACTACTAGATAGACAGACTCAGTATAATAAAATTGCTAAGATACCTTAGTTATGGCTGTTCTTGTTTAAACATATTAGCTTATTTTAAAAGTTAAAGAAAACCTGATTGTGAGCAACAATGTGGTGGGTTGACCTTGGCTGGACGCC
>NW_008818717.1:0-334 GCF_000699105.1 Pygoscelis adeliae | reverse complement strand
TGAACCCCTTTAATACACCCTCTCTCCAACGTACTCCGTTAACGCACCCTTTCTCCAATGAACCCTCTTAATGCACCCTCTGTCTAATGCACCCTGATAATGCTCCCTCCCCCAGTGAACCCCCTTAATGCACCCTCTCTCCAGTGAACCCCTTTAATACGCTCTCTCTCCAAGGTACCCCCTTAATGCATCCTTCCCCCAAGGAACCCCTTTAACACACCCTCTCCCCAGTGACCCCCTTCAATGCACCCTCTCGTTAGGGCAGCCTTGCCCCAGTGCACCCCTTTAATGCACTCTCCCTCCAGTGAACCCCTTTAATACACCCTCTCTCCAA
>NW_008818716.1:0-334 GCF_000699105.1 Pygoscelis adeliae | reverse complement strand
AGGGTGTGCAGAGCACCACAGCTCTGGTCCCGGCACCCCCTCCGTGGGGTGCTCGGGGGCTCAGTGGGGCCAGCGCAGCCTTGGGGCTCCTGCACCCACACCTCATCTCTGCCCACAGCCGGAGCCCACCCAGGGCCATTGGCAAGGGCAGCAGGAGCTGGATGGGGTCCAGCCCCACACAGGCTCCCCATCCCCTCTGCTCACACCTCAGCGTCAGCATCCCACTAAGTTTTTCTTCTGGAGGCTGAAGCCAGCATTGGCTCCTCATTATTTCAGGGCACAGCACACCTCTTCCCACCCAGGGAGCTGCAGAAATCCCGCGTCTTGCCGGCAG
>NW_008818715.1:0-334 GCF_000699105.1 Pygoscelis adeliae | reverse complement strand
TTATAACTGCTCAGTTTTAAAAGAAGTTTCTCAAATGAGAATTAATCAAATGTAGTAATAACTAAAAGGAAGAACATATACATGCGAATCCAGTGAAAACAAATTGAGATCAATAGGCAAAATTAATTTTTTACATTGCCTGGTTTGTGGTTATTTAATAACTTACATTAATATTCTGATACCATATTTGTTGTTATTATGCTTAGCACACTTTCACTCCTACATTAATTTAATGAACAATTATAGTAATGCCTTTGTGTTTTACACTTTAAGAATGATTATAGAAATCTCAAGGGTCATCCCCATTGTAATGAATGAAATTTAGCTTTTAAAA
>NW_008818714.1:0-334 GCF_000699105.1 Pygoscelis adeliae | reverse complement strand
ACTGGGACAAGGTTAAACTCAGATGTAAGAAATGCTGGAATTGCCCAGAAACTGCTATCAGAATGGAGGGTTTGCTCACACCAATGCTCTGAATGCTGAAGTTGCCAATCAGTGGAGCTGGTGTTGGCCTGTCACCGCTGGTTGGGGAGGAGGGAAGGAAGGTGAGGGGCCTGAAGAGAAATGGGTGAAAGATGGGCTGAGGGCAGCCGGGGTGAGGGGAACCCTGGCCAGGACCAGGGCCAGGGGTGCTGCAGGCACAGAAGCAGGTGTTTCCCAGAGTGGACAGGCCTGGGGGGGAACTGGAGACCTCAACACCAATGGGCCCCACCATGGC
>NW_008818713.1:0-334 GCF_000699105.1 Pygoscelis adeliae | reverse complement strand
GGGAGGGAGCCAGTGCTGGGTGCCAGGGCCCCGGAGCCTCCGCGTGGGCAGGGAGAAACCTCTGCCACTGCCCCGGCTGCTCCTGGGACCGTCCACCACACGTGGCCCAGGCTGGGGTGGCTCAGCCCGGCTGCGCTCCCCAGGCTTGTGGGTCAGGGCCGGGCACAGCCGCCCTTCCCGCTGCCCGTGCCCCCTGCGCCCCGTTTGCTGACACAGCCCTTTGTGCCCAATAATTGAATATCGCACTGGGATGCTGACGAGGAGACACAGTACAGGGGGACCGAGCAAGGCCATATGGCCATGGTGCGCAGGGAGCGTCCCTCTGGCCCCGAAT
>NW_008818712.1:0-334 GCF_000699105.1 Pygoscelis adeliae | reverse complement strand
GAAAAGCAATACTGAAAGTTGAAAGTGAGGAGAAGTTATGCTGCCCAGGACTTTCTGTGGTGTCGCAAGCACACAGCTGGTGCCTGGCCAGCAGCTCTGGTACGGTGGTGCACAAAGAGCCGCCTAAATCCAGCTGCCTAAGTCCTACTTTCTGAGGGCTGCAAAGGAGTGCGTTGAGCTGAAAATGCGTATTTTTCTGTACACAATGGAGCATGTTTGCTTCTACAGTGCTGATGCTGCAGAAAAGTAAATTTGGGAAGCCCTGTTTGGGGTAGGGGCAGAGCTCTTGTGCCTGCCTGTCACATGCAACATCGATTAACTGTGTCCTGGTTTC
>NW_008818711.1:0-334 GCF_000699105.1 Pygoscelis adeliae | reverse complement strand
CTCGGAGCAAAGCCCCAGCCAGGATCAGGGGCAAATCGTAGGGGTGGCTCTGAGCTCCCCAGGCACCTCCCTGCGAGCAGGTCATACATGAGCTAACGATCCCTGTTAACAAGCTAAGCACCCCTTGGGTGGAGGGTTCCACACTTCAACAGCCAGGCTGAGCCTAGACCCCTAGCTCAGAGGGGAGGTCCAGATCCTGTGCCCAGCCCCCTGCCCCAGTGCTCTGCCCCCAGCCTTGCTCAGCCCCACAGCTCCCCATCCCCACCCAGCATCAGCCATGCTCAGCCTCTGGGTGTGCAGGTCCCGCTGACACCTGCCCTGCTCAGCCCCAATC
>NW_008818710.1:0-334 GCF_000699105.1 Pygoscelis adeliae | reverse complement strand
ACCCTGCCCGGGCGGTGGGACAGCAGGGACAGACCCACCTGGAGCAGTTGCCGCAGTCGATGATGGCGTTGTAGGTGGCATTGACAGTGCTGAAGTAGTACTGCGTCTGCTTCATGATGCAGCTCGTCTCCCTGGCCTCCATACTGTCCCCCGCCACCTCCTCTGCGCCGGCACAGTGCCATGGGCCAGGGGCCACGAACCCCCCACGACGCACCCCTGCCCCGTCCCCTGCCCGCCCCCAGCCCAGGGCTCCCCAGGGACTCACCCGTCTGGAACCAGCTGCTGTAGGTGAGGCCGTACAGGAACTGCTGGAAGAGGGACCTGGGGAAGGAGA
>NW_008818709.1:0-334 GCF_000699105.1 Pygoscelis adeliae | reverse complement strand
ATGCCCCCCCAGCTCTGCCATGCCCCCTGCCCCAGCCCTGCCTGGGGAATACATTAACGTACTTTCAATGTAGACGTGTAACACGGGGCTGTTGAGACCTCCAGGGTGCACTTGAAGGTTTAGCCATGAGCACGCAGCTGGGTTGGGTGCGGATGTTTCGGGGTGCAGACGGAGGAAAGGAGAAGGCCATCTTATAAAAACCCAACCAGCGCTCGCCAGCTCTCGTGCCTCTGAAACCTTCCAGCTGAACTCCTAAAAACTGGGCAAGGGGGGTCCCACTGATTAAAAACAAAATACGAAACACCAAGCGCTGGGTGTTCCCCCGAGCTGTGCC
>NW_008818708.1:0-334 GCF_000699105.1 Pygoscelis adeliae | reverse complement strand
GAGGAGCGGGGAGGGGGGACCTTCCGAGGCAGCGCAAATTGCCCCCGCGAAACGCTGCCGAGAAAACGCAGCCCGATCCGGCTCGGCAACGCGAGGCCAGCGCAGCAAAGGGATTCTCCTTGCTCCTGCGGGGCTCCCCCCAACGCGCGCCCGGCGGAGCGCCGCGCAGACCTCCGCGCTCCTTCCACGGTGGCGGCTACACGCTGTCGAAGCGCGAAGGGCCAGCCCAGGCTTCCCGCAGGCTTGGGTGATTTCACCCCCGCGGTCCTTGCTTGTACCGAGCGGTTGGTTTTCAGATGCCTTTTAAGACAAAACCAACAGCCTTTACGCGGAG
>NW_008818707.1:0-334 GCF_000699105.1 Pygoscelis adeliae | reverse complement strand
AGGCGCTGATCTCCCCTTCGAGGGCAGAGGAGAGGGCCTCCATGGGCAGCCACAGTGATGGAGAGAAGGCAGCCGGGATTGCAGGTCACCCACACAGTCCTGGGCTCTGGATGCGCAGTGCACCAGGATGCGATGCACGGGCTGGTGAGGTGGGATTGCTGTGGGGGGCTCTGGTTTGGGTCACACGTGTGGGCTCAGCCAGCAGACGGTGCTACCAAAGGCCGGCATGCCACTTTGAAGGATAGGACATCTGGCTCGGATGAGTCGGTCCCAGTTGCTCTGCTGGAGAGGAGACAGTGGGGGGGTGGGCGGAGAGGAGGGCAACAGGGATGGG
>NW_008818706.1:0-333 GCF_000699105.1 Pygoscelis adeliae | reverse complement strand
TCTGTTTGGCCTCTGCCTCTCGGGGCATGAACGGTTTGCTCTGCAAGATGAGCTGAAGCCTGCAGACAGCCCATCAGAGGGCTGAACACGGAAGTGGCGTCGGGCTTCGGCTGGGTTTTGCTTGAGCTGTTTTTGACTTCCACAAAGTCCCTTTGCTGCACACGCTTTTTCTTTCTAGATCTGCGTTTGGAAGAGCAAAGCGTCCCCGCAGTCGCAGCAGACAGCGAGCGTGAGGCAGAAGCCTTGCCGCGTGCACCCCCCTCTCCGCTCGGTGTCCTCAGAGAAGCTGGGGGCGATACGGTGGTGGAGTCTGAAACGGGAGAGGTATGTCAG
>NW_008818705.1:0-334 GCF_000699105.1 Pygoscelis adeliae | reverse complement strand
GGCCTGCTCCCAGCCCCGCCGGCTGCCGGGGAGGAAGGGCCTGGGAGTCCCGCAGTGGGGCAAAGTGGGGTGTGGGGCCAGCGCGGGGCCCTACCTCCAGGAGGGTGAGGCGCCGCTCCACGTACTCCATGAACTGCTGCTGCTGGGCGCGGAGGGCCGCGGCAAGGAGCGGCAGGAGGAGCAGGCAGCGCCAGGGCCCCATGGCTGTCGGAGAGTGCAGCCTCCACCTCAGTGCTCAGGAATGCTCCGGCCTCTCGCAGCCCTTATTGAATCCAGATGTGAAGAGGGGAGGAGAGGCTGCTCCTTCCCCGCAGGCCAGCCCCAGGCGCCTTAA
>NW_008818704.1:0-334 GCF_000699105.1 Pygoscelis adeliae | reverse complement strand
TTAACTCCGTCCCTGCCGAAACCAGGACACTGACCGGTACGGACCCCCTGGTATAACCCGTCCCGGTACAGCCCCATGCCGGCGCAGCCCCGTCCCGGCACAGCCACGCCCAGGGGACGGTGTCCCGCAGGGCGTCCTGTCCCTGTCCTGCCGTGCCGCCAGCGAAGCCACCAGCGCCACTCTCCCTGACCCCCGACTGGAGCCGAAGGAGCAAGCGGAGGAGATGATTAAGCTGAAATTAAAATTAAACGGGAAATAAATTGAATTCAACTCGCAACTTCCCGGCAGCTCATCGCAGGCCAAACCCTCACATCCCTGCGAAGCGCGGGCGGGT
>NW_008818703.1:0-334 GCF_000699105.1 Pygoscelis adeliae | reverse complement strand
GTGCGCGGCTGTCACCCTGCATTGCCTGGGGACAGGGCTTAGCAGCAGGGTTGAGGCTCGCCATGCGCCGGTGCCCTCGCTGGGGCTTTTTCCCTGGCCGTGGCCTTCCTCCCCACACGGCCTCCTCCTCGCAGAGCCAGGCGAGATGCAGCGGTGCTGGCTCCGGGCAGCCCTCTTGCCTGGCCCTGCTCTCCGAGGGCTTTCCAGGCATTAATCGGCTCAGAGAGGGAAGGAGGGCACGTTATCCCCTCTTACGGCGTGGGGGAGGAGAGCCAGGACGTGACTGCGCCGGGAGTGGGTGTCGGAGGAGGGATCCGGCCTCCTGGCGTTCCCG
>NW_008818702.1:0-334 GCF_000699105.1 Pygoscelis adeliae | reverse complement strand
GCTTAAAGGAGTGGGGGAGATGGGTGGCTGTCTCTGAAATTAGTGAGGTTTTGGATGGCTAAAACACACGCTGCGGTACCCGGGGGCTCTGGGAAACCGGGAAGCTGCAGGAAAGCAGCAGGCGTGATTCATGTCTCCGAGCCGGCTGCAGAAATTCCCCGGTAGGCTTCAAGTTTGCTTTCCAGGCACTTCTGCCGAGCAGGGCTGACTGCGAGCCAGGTCGGTGAAATCGGAGGGACTGCAGTAAATCCTCCTTCCTCCCTCTCTTGCAGGACGGGATCTGCAGTGAGGCGCAGAGAGCTGCTGCGGCACAGCCTGGGAGCTCCCGCTGTTC
>NW_008818701.1:0-334 GCF_000699105.1 Pygoscelis adeliae | reverse complement strand
GGGCCGCGGCCCCCTGCGAGGGCGGGCTGACCCCGCCGTGTCCCCCACCCCGCAGGGGTGGCTTTTGGGGTGATGCCGCAGTGTCCCCACTGAGGGGACACGGACGGGACGGGGGCTGCCTTTCCCATCGCCGTTTCCTGGCTTTTCCACCCAAAATGAGGCACCCAAATCCATTCTGCCGCCTCCCCGGCAACGCGGCGTGCCAAAAAACTCGCTTTTTTCCCTCCTTTTCTTGGGAAAGTTCAGACCCCTGTGCCAGCCGGGGTCGCGTTTTGGGGGCTTTTTGTTAATTTTTTTGATTTTTTGGGGGGTGAGAGCTGCTTTTTTTTTTTTT
>NW_008818700.1:0-334 GCF_000699105.1 Pygoscelis adeliae | reverse complement strand
GTCCCCGAGGCCCCTGGGCCGCCGGCCCGGCAGCTCTGCTGCTCCTCGCCGGTGTCCTCGCCTCTGACACGCTGCTCAGCACCCGGGGACGGAAGAAGGTGGTCCATGTCATGGGTGAGTGGGGACGGGGGTCCACAGTGGGGATGTGGGCTGGACCCCCGGGATGGGACGGGGGGAGCCGTCCTGCAGCTGTCGGGCTGTTGGGTTTAATATCCATTAAAGGGTGATCAGGGTCTCGGGCACCCGTTGTGTCCCCCCTGCCTTGGCTGGGAGCTGCCCAACCCTCCTCAGGGTTTGCAAAGCCCCCAAAAGAGGGAAATTCCCCCCCAAAGGT
>NW_008818699.1:0-334 GCF_000699105.1 Pygoscelis adeliae | reverse complement strand
ATGCGTGACGGGGACACGGGCCAGGCAGAGCCAGGAGCAGCCCCTCACGCCCGCCTTGGCCGGGATCAGCCCTGTGCTGCTGAGCCCCCCTCTCCCCCTCTCCATCTTTCATTTCTCTTGCCCAGGGCTGGGGTTTTCCTACGGCATCTCCAGCTCCAGTGGGAATAAACAGTCCCCAGCAGTGACGCTGTGGTGCGAGGTGACGGGCTTGGTAGCGGGGGGCATAAAGGCTGCAGAGGGTGGGATTTGGGATGCTGTGGGAGATGCAGCCATAGCCTGGGGGGTTCCTGTGCACAGCCCGGGCTCCTGCCCGCCATGGCAGCTCATCCAACCT
>NW_008818698.1:0-333 GCF_000699105.1 Pygoscelis adeliae | reverse complement strand
CAGCGATGAACCAGCCTCCAACGCCCCCCTTCACTGCGAGGCTGCTGGTCCCTGGGCACGGTGGTCCCGTGTGGGCTCCAGCCCCGTCCCTGTACTGGAAAACTCCGGGGATGGCGGCCAGCAGGAAGGTGCAAAAAAGTCCAGCAAGGTCTCTCACGGGGGTGACAATTTGCTCAGCGACGCCAAGTGCACAGCAGGCTGACAAGAGCGTTTTCCACAAAAACAAGGGGTTTTTTTCTCCCAAAGCATTGTCCCCTCTAAAGAAAACTTCCCCCGAGCAGTTTTAGCAGGGTGCTGGGGTGGGCAAGAGAGGGGCTGGGGGCACCCTGCAGT
>NW_008818697.1:0-332 GCF_000699105.1 Pygoscelis adeliae | reverse complement strand
TCTTTATATGATGAAAGAAATACATGGTGTGCTTATTTAATAGCAAGCATCTCTTTCAAAGTATCTCTATGCACGCCCTCCTGAAAGGATTTTGAAGTATTTTAACAATGAATGAAGCCTAGGATGGACTGCACGCTCCTAATTGGTAGCAAAGGCACATCCAGAATCTAAAGATGATTGTTTTCCTCTAGTTCCTTGTAATATGAATTAGAAATTAATAATACCAGCTTCTGAAATTATTACAGTAATTGGTAAAATGTCTCCCTGCAAAAACTGGATGTTTTCAAGACAACTTATTTCTTCACAAGCTTCTATCTTCAGCTTCTCTTTGT
>NW_008818696.1:0-334 GCF_000699105.1 Pygoscelis adeliae | reverse complement strand
TTAAGATTTTTTTTTTTGCCACTGCCAACAATTCTGTAATGTATGGGATATGAAGGGATAACCATGGCCTCCATAGATTTTTTTTGTTTTACCAGCTTTGTCCAAAAACTTGTGCACGAACAAATAAAAAAAAAAAATTAGGACACCTCAGTAAACGAGATGGAGATGTCCTAATGTCAGATATTTGTAAAAGCAAACGCAGCACCGCTAAATCTTTTTAGATACATAGAATTAAACTCCAATGAGAGAGAGAGTAGAAAGTGGTTACAGTACATGGAAAAGGAACCACGGAATGGTTGAGGTGCGAAGGCATCTCTGGAGGTCATCTGGTCCA
>NW_008818695.1:0-334 GCF_000699105.1 Pygoscelis adeliae | reverse complement strand
CTTCTTTTTCCCTCTGGACCCATCAGAAGGAAAAGCTGCTCAGGTGGGGCTCTCTCAGGCTGGGCTGGCACAATTACTTAGTGTAGAAAATCAGCAACCCGTCACCAAAGATTACCTAAATTGTAGGAGAAGAGGAATAATATTGCTCCCTGTAGCTCTGCAGAGTTTTATACATGAAAAGCGTGTGTGTATTTGTAAATGAAGTCAGGTGTACCTGGACAAAACTCCTGCAATATGTATACAATACGCATGCCATTAACTTATGAGAAGCCCTGTCAAAACAGGAGCTGGGGTGCCAGCGCTGGGGTGTGATGGTGGGCGAGAAAAGCGCCTG
>NW_008818694.1:0-334 GCF_000699105.1 Pygoscelis adeliae | reverse complement strand
AGTTTCCAACTGAGGTTAAACCACGACACATCATAACTTTTCTGTTCTAGATATCATATAACCGTGATTTACTGTGATAGTTATAAGCCACATAGTCTCTCTGTGTATCATTTTTTACTTGTAGAAATAAGCATAATGAATTAAATGGTTTTATGTAAATAAATATAATTTACAATAAATCTTGGGTAATTTCACATGATGTGTGAGAATGTCTCTATTTATATCTTTTTTGCCAAAGGAAAAACTCTGCCAAAAGAAAAATCTACACCAGTATCAAATACAACTCTCAGATCTGCTCCTATAAGACTTCTGTTGTGGTTTAACCTCAGCCGGC
>NW_008818693.1:0-334 GCF_000699105.1 Pygoscelis adeliae | reverse complement strand
GGCAGCTGCGGGCCCTGCTGCCCGCACGCTGCCAGCCCTGACGGATGCCTTTTGGGGTCTGGCATCAGGCAGATGTCACGTGTCACCGGCGAGCGCCCAGGGCTGGGATGTCCCCCCGGCCCCAGATCCAATGCCACTGTGGGTCCTGAGACCAGAGCTTGCAGAGCCGAGCTTTCGCTTGCACCAGTAAGAAAACTTCCTCCCACGTCAGACTTTGATCCTGTGTTAAAACAGTGAGGGACTGAGGAAGGAATCCCCAAGGACCTACAGGCAAATACCCAGGGCAAGGGAGATTTGGTGACCCGACGCCCCGTCCCAGCTCCGGAGCATCCCA
>NW_008818692.1:0-334 GCF_000699105.1 Pygoscelis adeliae | reverse complement strand
ACAGCCGAGGAGGGGAGAGAAGCGTCCCCGTCATTTTGCGGGTGGAAAAATACCAGCTGGGAGACCTGAATGACTCAATGGAGGCCACGGAGGAGTCAGCACTGTGACGAGGAGAGGAAAGGAACGGAACCCGCGCGTCCTGCCTCAGCTTCCTTCCCCCTGGTCCCGCTAGGTAGAAACCCGCTCCCCAAGCCCACCTGCTCCGCTCCTTTCCCCGCAGGAGGCAGGTGCTGCATCCCAACACATCTCAGGACCTCCCGTCGGTGTGCGCCCCACTGAGCCCCAAAACGAGCACCCCACCACCCGGGGCGGGGGGCCGGCACCCTGCCCACCC
>NW_008818691.1:0-334 GCF_000699105.1 Pygoscelis adeliae | reverse complement strand
GAATCCGGATGAGGGGCGCGCACCGGATCGGCAAGCGGGGAAGGAAGAGCTGCCGGCGCTGCTCCGTAGGGAATTCCCCGCTTCCCCCCGGAGCCGGCAGGAATTTTTCCAGCTTTCTTTTTCTTTCCCCAGGGATTTTTCTAGCAGAGCGCGCCGCGGCGTCGCGTCTTCCCGTGGCGGAGCGGGGAAATCGAGGCACGCCGGCGTTCCCGCCTGCCGTGGGAAAGGCGAAGCCATCCGGCTCTTCATCCCGGTGAGAAGCGAACGCCGTCGCTCCGTGTTTTGGGAAGGGGGGGGAAGGAGCCCCCTCCCACCCCGGGAAAGGGGAAGCGAG
>NW_008818690.1:0-334 GCF_000699105.1 Pygoscelis adeliae | reverse complement strand
GGGCCCCTTCCCAAAGCCGCCCCTCAACAAGGCAGAGCCGGACAGAGGGCCCAGGAACGGAGCCCACAGGGGTTCTGGAGGAGCATGGAGAACCCGCTTCGCGGAGAGGGAGCGGGAGGGTGAGGCGGATGAGATAGCGGGAGAAGAAAGAAGTGACGTGGGAGAAGAAAGGGAGCGAAGCGGAGAAGAGACGTCGACGCAGGAGAAAAGAGAAGAGATCAGATACGAAATACGAGAGAGCAAGGACAAAAGAGGCTGCACCGGCGCTCCAGCCGCCACGACACAGCCAGAATTGTCTGCCTTGTTAAGCGCTGTATTGTTTTGATAAATCCTA
>NW_008818689.1:0-333 GCF_000699105.1 Pygoscelis adeliae | reverse complement strand
ACCCAAACTATTGTATGATTCTATGATACTGATCCCATTGCGGATATTGATAACATTACATGTACTGATGCAGATACAATTACCGTTACAGATGCTATTACCACTACCATTACAGATCCCGATACCAGTACAAGAGACAGCGATACCACTACAGATAGTTAAACAGATACTGAGACCATCAGTGGTACAGATGCATTAGAGATATGGTTGCTGATACTATTTCAGCTAGAGAGACAATTACTCATGCACGTACATAAACCAAACACATGTACACATACAGAAACCAATGCAAGCACATGTGCAGATACTGGGTCTGGCTGGGATGGAGTTAAC
>NW_008818688.1:0-333 GCF_000699105.1 Pygoscelis adeliae | reverse complement strand
GGCATCCCTGGCAGCCGTGGGGGGGTCCCGCGGTGTTTACAGAGCTTAAAAACCGCCTAAGCCCCGCAAGGCCACGGCGCACAATAGTGTGTGGACGTGGTGACACCGGCCGTCCCCACACCACCTTGGAAGACAGAGGGCCCTGCCACCCACCGCCAGCACTGGGATTAATTATGATAATGTAGTTCTTTCCCCCTTTGTCACCCTAATGAATGGGCCCCTTTAGGATTTTAAGGCCTTTGTTTGGTGCCTCTTTACTGCGGTATTGTAGGATGGGGACTAGCAGGTGGCAGGTCCCCAAACAGCCCCTTTTGTCTCCTTTGGGGGCTGTTT
>NW_008818687.1:0-333 GCF_000699105.1 Pygoscelis adeliae | reverse complement strand
CCGTTTGCCGGTGAGGGCAAGCGAGGATGAACGACCCTCGCGGGGTGGCGGAGAGGGCAGTGGGGCGAAGGCAGCACTGCCGCCCTCGGCATCCCCAGCCCCCCATGTCCTGAGCCCCCCCCTGGTCCTTGCAGAGCCCTCGATGTGGGATGGAGATGCCTGCACCCCTGTCCCTGCGAGCCCGCTCCCCTGGGACCACAGGGCTGCCGGGGTCACATCAAATCTGCTCCGTCCCCATTCCCGGGAAGGCTGCACCCTAGACCCAGACTGGTTGGGGTCGAAGGGACCTTCAGAGACCATCCAGCCCACCCCCTGCCATGGGCAGGGACGTCT
>NW_008818686.1:0-334 GCF_000699105.1 Pygoscelis adeliae | reverse complement strand
CGTCTCCCTCCTGCCTTTTCCTTGGGTTTCAGGCCCCCGATGCCTAGCTCTTCTCTTTTTATTTATTTATTTTACTTTTCCCCTGTGGCGACTCGTTTTTCCTCTTCCCCGTCCTTCTGTAGACCCTCTCCACTATTTCTGTTGATGTCTGGCTTTCAACTCCTCTTCTTGGACTCTTTCTGTGCTGCCTACCAAGGTACTCGATCCCCCAGGCTTATCTTTTCTGCCTCCTCCTCACCCTCCCACCCAGTGTAGAGAGGATCTGCCTTCATGGAAGAGCAGAAGACCGAAGGATGGTGCTTAGAGATGGGTAAAAAAGAAAACAAAAAAAAAA
>NW_008818685.1:0-333 GCF_000699105.1 Pygoscelis adeliae | reverse complement strand
TGCCTTCGAGGCCGGGCACAGCCAGATCTCATGCTGCACTTGCTGCTGGGGGCTCCTGGTTTTCCAGGCTTGTTTGTGAGCTGTGGGGAAAATGGGGA
Organism: Pygoscelis adeliae; assembly: GCF_000699105.1. Lineage (NCBI taxonomy): Eukaryota > Metazoa > Chordata > Aves > Sphenisciformes > Spheniscidae > Pygoscelis > Pygoscelis adeliae. The sequence goes on along the minus strand of NW_008818685.1, from coordinate 235 downwards.
GGGGCTCAGCACCCCTGTCCATTGCACCCACCCCCGGCTGCAGCCCACCCAGCCGTCGCTCAGCATCCAGCCCCCTGGGGATGCTGGTGCAAACCTGTGCTCCCCGCAAAGGATATTTTTGGGGTCTGGCTCCATCCAAAAGTCTGCCGTGACCTCTAGTGGCCACCAAAGCCAAGAAGAGTCCCCAAAACCAGACATTCCCCAGCAAAGCAACAGAGGCATCATGGTAACGAAG
>NW_008818684.1:0-333 GCF_000699105.1 Pygoscelis adeliae | reverse complement strand
CCTGCAGCCCCGTGCACTGGTCGGCCTGGCAAGGAGAGACATGTTTAGTCCAGGCAGCAGCAGAAGTTGCTCCTTCCTCTCTGTGGCCTCACGAGGACATTTGGGGGATTTCCAGCAGCAGAACAGGAGCCACTGGGATGGGTGACGGGGTGGCCCTGACCCCATCTGTTGGGCACTGACTCATGGGAGCAGTGAATCCCCCAGGGAAGCCCCTTGGCCCCTGGGATGGCCAGAAGCACCTCGCAGGGGGGCTGGGTGGCACCGGCTCAGCAGCAGAATGGGGACAGGTTTGGGGATGGGGTTTGGCCATCGGGGAGCGGGGCAAAGCACCGG
>NW_008818683.1:0-333 GCF_000699105.1 Pygoscelis adeliae | reverse complement strand
CCTCCTCTGCCTCCAGATGGGCTCAGGCACAGAGGGGGAAGAGGTGTTTCGCAGCCTGAAGCCCCTGCTCATCAGCGTCCTGACAGACAGCACGGCCAGCCCCAGCGCCCGGCAGAGCGTAAGGCCCAGCCCCTTTCCTCCTGGGTGTGGGGGGCACCTTGGCAGTGGGGAGAGCCCAGGCGATGCCTTCGGGGACCCCTGCAGTCACGGGAGGGTGGCAGGATTGGGTGCTGTGGGGAGCAGTGGGGTAAAGCAGGGACACCCTGACCCTGCTTCCCCTTGGCTGGGTGCTGGATCTGGCCCGGTGCTGCCTCTTCTGACTTGCCTTTCTCC
>NW_008818682.1:0-330 GCF_000699105.1 Pygoscelis adeliae | reverse complement strand
GGAGTCCCCCAGCTCCCAGGCTCCCATGTGCTTGGCATGTTGGTGCTAAGCCTGGAGGTCCAGTTTCCCAAAGCATTTCCACAGATCAGTAAGGAAGAGTTTGGGGGTGGGTTTTGGTTTTGAGGGTTTTTGAGTTCCCATTCTAGGAAACTCTAAATATCAAAGCTGCTAATCTGGAGAGGTTCCTGAAGAACAGGAGCTGGGGTTCACCCTGCAGCTTTGGCAATAGCAAGGTTAGGGTTCTGTCTGTGCATGCATGGGGGACAGCTTGCTGGAGCCTGGCAGGCAGCTTTGCTGCACAGGTTTCCTCTGATGGCGCCTGGCAGGCCA
>NW_008818681.1:0-333 GCF_000699105.1 Pygoscelis adeliae | reverse complement strand
TGATTGCTGCCATCTGATGTCATGGATCATGCTGATGATGTCATCAGCATCCTGCCTACCCCCACACCCGCCCTGTCCTCGCTTGCCACCACCCAAAAAGCTAGGGCTCCCTCTGCCCAGCAAGGCGACATAACAAGGGCCCCCTCTCTGTCTGATGATGTCATTTGTCATGCAGGCTCGTGATGATGTCACGGGCTCCCACATTCACACCAGGTGCCACCTGAGTGGGACGTTGCCGGTTCCCACTCGATGGGTTGGGCAGAATTCGGCCATGAAGGATCCTGAAGTCTTGGGGTGCAGCAGGACACCCACCCCCAAAATGTGGGGGAAAGC
>NW_008818680.1:0-333 GCF_000699105.1 Pygoscelis adeliae | reverse complement strand
TTGTTCAGCCTAGACAAGAGAAGGCTTTGCATTTAATGCATAAAATATGCATTAAACATTTTCTTTAGTACCTCCCAGCAACTTTTATGGAATAAAGGCAAATAAGAACAGATGCTTGCTAGCAGTTGTTATCAGACTTGACATTAGATGTACACAAACCGGATTACATGGTCCAACTCAAGTTATTATTTTTGTGTTTTCTGTTCTGAGTTTTTCCTTAACAATTATGTTCCATATTTTGCCAAGCTACAATATCAGAACAAAGGACATATGTCCTGAGCCACACTATAGAAAGAGTAATGCCAAGAAAATTTGTGGGTTGAGATAAAGACA
>NW_008818679.1:0-333 GCF_000699105.1 Pygoscelis adeliae | reverse complement strand
AAAGGAATCAGAGGAGCGCTCACCTTATTTATATCTATTTTCTCATTTTCTTGAATTTTCTTCAGATCTGTCTTCTCAGAGAAACTAATGCCTTAATGACTTTCTGGTAGCTGCAAGCCTTCTTTTATTTCTGCTAAATATATGAAAATGTATGCAAATTTAAATCAAGCTTAACCTAGGAGCTCTTGCAATATATTTAATGGAATTTCAAACCAATAAGGGAACTCTGATGCAGTCTTCTGTAAGTGCAAATATAATTACGCAGCTAGGTTACCTCCAAAATTATGCAGGGAAAGGTCATTTTTTAACTCGGGAGCGGTTCGGAGGTACCAG
>NW_008818678.1:0-333 GCF_000699105.1 Pygoscelis adeliae | reverse complement strand
GGCTGAGCACCGCAGCAGAGCTGGTGCTGGCGAGTCCACACCTGTGCCAGGCTGGTCCCCGAGGCAAGCAGATACAAGGCTGGGGCGTTCTCAGGGCAGGCCTCCCCAGCCTCGGTACGTGCAGGGTGCAGGCAGCAAGGACTGCAGGAGCAGAACTGGAGCCCCTGGGCAGCCCCTCGCAGGGCCCCGGCCACCACCCAGCGGGCCCCCATGGGAAGGGCTGAGCCCAGCCACGGGGGTGGGAGAAGAGGTCAACGAAATGCAGCCTCCACCCTCTCAGCCCCCCCAGCACCAGCTCTGCCGAGCCCCCCGCCCGCAGCCCAACTGCCAGCA
>NW_008818677.1:0-333 GCF_000699105.1 Pygoscelis adeliae | reverse complement strand
TGCCCTTTTTTCCCCGGGGCTGTCGCAAACTCCGCTTTTTTCTACGTATTTAATAAGCGCTAGAGGGCTGCAGAGAACTGCTTTTGCAGCTGCAGACGCTGGCGTTAAGGCAGGCTCCAGCCCCGAGGTGCCACTTGCTCTGGGCCTTAAAGGAAAGCAGACCGAAAGGATGCGGCGATGTGACGCTTTGGTTTTCCTTACCTGGGAAGAGGAGCCTGGGGTGCTGAGATGCCGGGGGGGTTGCGAAGCGGGCGCTGACGGCGGCTCACACCTGGGAGGGGGACAAGAGGCGGGAGGTTCTGCTGCTCGGTCACAAAATAGGGCAGGTTTGTC
>NW_008818676.1:0-333 GCF_000699105.1 Pygoscelis adeliae | reverse complement strand
GCCGCGGGTAGCATCCCAACCGCTCAGTGCGGACCAGACTGATGGGGCATCGGGTGCTTTTTGCTCCGAATTGCAATGAGCTCCTTGGCACCAGGACACACGTACGTCTCTGTCCTCACACTCACAAAACAGACTTTGCCGCTTCCCGAATTGCTCCTTTCTGAGAACCCCCTTGGATAACTCAACTGGAGGAAAACCATCAGGGTTTTAAAACACTGCAAGCATGTCCCGGTTGCAACATCCACCGTCAGTACGGTGAATGTACTGGGGGCAGCTCCCGGCCCAGCTGGTTTGCTGGGAATTGCTGGCTGTGTGGGGCTGTGACGTAAAACA
>NW_008818675.1:0-333 GCF_000699105.1 Pygoscelis adeliae | reverse complement strand
AGGAGAAGGTGAGGGCCCATGGCCGCACCAGCGGGCACGTGTTGATGGCGTTGAGGTTGATGGAAGCCTCCTCCTCACTCTGACCCCCGGACAGGAAGGTGACGCCTGCAGAGAGCGGGGTTATGGCACCAGGGGGGCAACAGGGCATCCCCCTCCTGGTCCCCGCCACGTCCTGGTGCCGGTACCTGGCACGGCTGGGGGCACGGTGCGGCGCAGGGCAGTGACAGTGGCCATGGCGATCTCCTCGGGGCTGTACTTGGTGGGGCAGGAGTGCCCGGGAGTCACCATGTTGGGTTTCAGCAGGGTCCCCTCCAGGTAGACGTGGTGGTCGCT
>NW_008818674.1:0-333 GCF_000699105.1 Pygoscelis adeliae | reverse complement strand
AAAAAAAAAAAAAAAAAAAAAAGCTAAGAAAAATTTAAATAAAAGCATCGCTCCCCCATCCTGCTGTGTTTCGCCCGGCCAAATCCTGTTTCACTCAGCCGGCTTTGGCAGAGCTGCTCCGTGCTTATGCCGAGTGCCGAGTTTCCCCTGTAATACCCGTCTCGTTTTCCACCCGCTGCCTGATGATCCGCGTCCGCCCCATCCTCTGGCACGGAGGGATTACAACCGGGACCGCCTGGAAAATCACCCCCTCAAGATCCCGCTTGCCGGTCGGAGCCGCAGCGCTGGGGCTTTCTGGGAGGCAGCCGGAGCTGTTAGTAAGCAGTTTTGCGG
>NW_008818673.1:0-333 GCF_000699105.1 Pygoscelis adeliae | reverse complement strand
GCAAGTTTATTTTTAGCCTCCGAAGCGTTTGGCCCCAGGCGCTGGGTTTCTCTGCCAGGTCGGTTCGTGTTGAAATCCCTCCTGTTGCTCATCCGGCAGAAAGCGGGGCCAGGTGGTTATGCACCCGTTATCCCTCGGCGGCAAATGCTGGGTGAAATACCCAAAGCGTGGAGCCCCGAAGCCAGGCTGAAACGCGGCTCCCTGCCTGTGTCTGGCAGCTGCCTGCGCTCACCTCTGCGGCACCAGCCCCGTATCCCTTGGCTCCGCTCGGCCCTACAAGCACCCGTTTTGGGGCTGCCTGCACAGCCATGGGCAGAGAGCCGGTGGGCAGGA
>NW_008818672.1:0-333 GCF_000699105.1 Pygoscelis adeliae | reverse complement strand
TCAAAGGTCTCGCCTCCCCAAAACACAGCACACAGCACCCCCTCCCCGCGCCCACCGCCTGCCCTGCCCGCCCGGCCCGCGGGAGGGGAAAGCTCAAAGAGCTCTGTAATTAAGAGCTGTGCAAGCCTCTGCTCACACAGGCTCCTGTACAAAAGTTGCTCATTAGACAAGCTCGTTATCAGCCAGTGATTAGCAGCACTTGTGGGATGAGATGCCCAGGAAAGGGAACCAGAGGGCATCTGGCCACTCGCTGCCCATCAGCTGCTCGGGGCCTCTCGCGGTGATAAAATCCCGTCAAAGGTTGAGCAAAAAGGGGAGTTTTCCAGCTGAAAC
>NW_008818671.1:0-333 GCF_000699105.1 Pygoscelis adeliae | reverse complement strand
GCCCGCAGCCCTCGCCTCCAGCACGCCCGTCCTCCGCTTCGCTCCGGCCTGCGAACACAGCCGCAACCCCGAAACAGCGTCAGGCCCCGCTGGAAGTGCTGGCGCAACCCTACAAGCGACAAACACCATCCGTAAATAATTAATAATTTATCCATCCGTAAATTATTAACAATCGTTCATCTACTAGCAAACGTTAAAGCACAAAAACTTCTCGTTTCTCTGTCCCAGCTGCTTTTCTTGGCATTACCTCTTCCGTATCCGAGGGGGACATCTCCTGGCTGTTCCCCCAACATTCCCAAATCTTCACTTACCTTAAAGCCCCATTTTATACGG
>NW_008818670.1:0-333 GCF_000699105.1 Pygoscelis adeliae | reverse complement strand
CAGCCATGCGGGCTGGCAAGGCCCGACAGCGCGGGTGGTGGGGTGGCATCTCCTCTCCAGGGGTCCCAGCTCCCGGGACCTGCTGGAGGGATGCCAGCTGGCAGCTGTGCTGTGCAGGGCAGGCTCGTGGGACGCTCCAGCCCCACTCCGTCTCCATGGCTCCAGCATCTGCAGCGGGGATGTGTAGCTATATCTTTAAGAAGGGCCTGGGCTGGGGTGGGAGAAGCGTTTCCATCCAGCCTTTCTCCCAGCAAACCTGGATCGAGTTAGTGTTAGCGAGCGAGCGGGCGGCGGAGTTGGCGCCGTGGCCGTTCCCCTGCTCCCGGCTGGGGG
>NW_008818669.1:0-333 GCF_000699105.1 Pygoscelis adeliae | reverse complement strand
GCGAGAGCCGGCATCGCATCCCACCTTTCCCTGCAGCATCTTCCCCGGCCCGGGGACCGGGATGCAGTGGGATGCTGCACCCCCACAGCCCCCAAACAACCTCCAAACAGCTCCTCGGGAGCCCCATCCCTGCCCCAAAATACCTGGGGGGGGGGCTCTCCCCGCTCTGCCCACGCCACGGCAGAGCTGTTGTACCTGCAGACGTGGGAAATCATTTTCCCAATCACTGAGGATTCCTTTCCTTTTTTTTTTCCTGTTTGGGAACAGCTTGTACCGACCTTGCGATAAAAACAAGGCTCCGGGTTCCTCTGGGTGTTGTTTTCTGTTTTTTTT
>NW_008818668.1:0-333 GCF_000699105.1 Pygoscelis adeliae | reverse complement strand
CCCTTGTCCCCCAGCAATGGAGCAGCAGCCTTCCCCTGCCCAAGAAGACCGTCCCCACTGCTCTCAGCTGAAAGCAGATATTAGGGGATGGCTCTTGCCGGGGCTGAGCTCGAGGATGGACCCCTGCTCTTGCGGGCTGCCAATCCCCCCATGCCCTCCCACCGTCCGGGCACCGTGTGGCATGGGCAGCGTGCCCACCCTGGGGAGCCTCGCTGCACACCCTGCCCTGCGCTGGCTGTGGTTGGGGATGGGTCCCCAGCCCTGGCCGGGCAGGGAGGGGGCTTCCCAGTGGGCCGGTTACCAGAGCCCGGTAAAGTCCCGCAGCCGGGGACC
>NW_008818667.1:0-333 GCF_000699105.1 Pygoscelis adeliae | reverse complement strand
GGGGCCCGGCCACGGGCACCCTCTCCGCTTGCGATGCTCCTGCAGAGCACTTCTGCTTTCGGACGGGACCTCTGTAGCATTAAAAAAAAACCCCAGATCTCTTTATTTTTTAACTCTTACTCCAGTGCGTCGAGGTGTAAGCGCGGTCGGGAGGATGACGTGCCGCTTTCGGTTTCCGTATGGTGCTGTCGTGAGCGTTGTCTAATAAATTAACACTATTTTCTTGACCGCTTGCTTGTGCTGCCTGGCGTGGCTGGACTGCACGGGGCAGGACGGCTTCGGCGGCGCGGGTGAGTGTCGGACGGAGTAGGGGAATAGGTGAAAGAGGTTTTA
>NW_008818666.1:0-333 GCF_000699105.1 Pygoscelis adeliae | reverse complement strand
TCTGGGAATACTACCTGCCCTACCTCTACTCCTGCATCTCGCTCTTCGGCGTGCTGCTTCTGCTGCGTGAGTCGTGGGACGTTCCCCCGAGGTGCCCCAGCCCCGGTGGCCCATCCTGCGCCGGGCGCGGGTCCCCCGGGGTGCCCGGCTGGGAGCCGGGGCTGCTCCTTGCAAATGGTGCCGGGGTCCAGAGGGGTCACGGTCCAGGGCTGAGCTTCCAGTCCCTATCCAGGACCCTTCCGGGGGCGCGGGGAGGGGTAGGATGCTGGGGCACCCCCTGCTTAGCCTCTCCTCTCACCGCAGTGTGCACCCCCTTCGGCCTCTCCACCATGT
>NW_008818665.1:0-333 GCF_000699105.1 Pygoscelis adeliae | reverse complement strand
CGGTCTGGCCCCAGCAGGAAGAGCACAAGGCGGTGGAGCAGGGGAGGCGCGCGGATCTGCCGCACCGTGCCCGTCAGCATGGCCGTGGCGCTGAGGATGGTGAGCTCGGACCTGCCGGGGGCAGGGTAGGATGCTACGAGGGGTGTCCTGAGACAGCACCACAGCATCTCACAGCGGGGAAAAAGGAGGTGCAGGCAAGGGCAACCCCGCGGTCCCGGCCCCAAGGGGGTCCTTGATAGAGAAACTCTCCCCTGGCTGCTGTCTTGTGCCTCAGACACTCACATCTCCAGGAGCTGTGGCTGCAGGATGCCCTGGAAAAACTTCTCCTCCACG
>NW_008818664.1:0-333 GCF_000699105.1 Pygoscelis adeliae | reverse complement strand
ATGGGGCACGAAGGGTTTGAGATAACAACGGATCGCACCAGAGCGCATTAGAAGGAATTTACAGCGGTCGCATCCATCAACAGCTGCTGGTCATGATATTGACTCATCTGCTCTCGACGCCGCCTGGTCCGATCCGCATCGTGCTCTTTTTTCGCTGCACGGGTTAGAGGTCGGTGCTGGTTTTTGCAGTTCGCTGTGCTCTGCAGCCACTGGTGACGTTTTGCCGGGGAGGTTTGTTATCGGAACGCTGCCCTGGAGCTCAGCCTGGTGTTCCAGCTTTGTCCCGCAGCCGTGACTGCACTTGGGGTACCGCTTCGTGGAGACAATTAGCAA
>NW_008818663.1:0-333 GCF_000699105.1 Pygoscelis adeliae | reverse complement strand
CCCCCGACTCCACCATTGCCCTGGGCTGGGCACAGCCGAAGCCCCTTGGGACCCTGGCCCAGCCGGGTCCCTGCATGTCCCCACATGCCGGCCACGTGCCCTGCCCAGGGGAGCCCTGGCCGGTGCCCCCGGCTCCTGCGCACCCCCAGGGTAGGGGGCTGGCAGCAGTGCGGTGTGGGACCCTACCTCCCTCCGCTCCCACGATGGGCGCGAGTGGGGAACAATGGGGGAACTGGCTTCCCTGCTGAGTCACGCGTTGGGCAAGGCCGGGCTTTTGGCAGCCAGAGCGCTGCGGTGGCCCCCTGCATGTGCGCAGGAGGCTGATGTCACCTC
>NW_008818662.1:0-332 GCF_000699105.1 Pygoscelis adeliae | reverse complement strand
TGCCAATTCATGAGCAATGATCCTTTTCCTGTATACCTATATATATACCTTATATACCTATAAAATTTATGAGACAAATCAGAAGCTAATGAGAGAGAATCATACAATGAGCCACTTCTTTCCCAGTATCTCAAACAACCTGAACATCAGTGAAAACTTGCAAGATTTCCTGCTTTGTTTTGTCAGCTCTGTTTACAAATATAAGGTTTATTGGCTCATCCATTTACATGAGGGCATCCCTGCCATATGCTGTATTGGTTACGTTACATAAAATAAATACGATTTCAGTTACCTGGACATTTTACAGATGGACCTTGTACTATATGTCTACA
>NW_008818661.1:0-333 GCF_000699105.1 Pygoscelis adeliae | reverse complement strand
TAAACCCTTCGCCGAGGGAATTCCTGGTTTATATTAAAATCGTCCACCCTAAAACGCACTTTAGAGGGGTTTTTTTCTTTCGCATAGACCTCCGGGAAGAACAAGAAAAAAAAGGATGCCCACTCTCCTTCCCGACACCAGCCCGGGTGCGTTTCCTGAGCATCAGGGCTTGCCCCGCCGGTGGCTGATTCACCTTTCAGCACAGGAACCACCGAGAAGTTCCGTGTTTGTGGCGCGCACTTCAGAGCGATCGAAGCGTAAGGCTGCGCCGGATGGCCGCGCAGCTATTCCACCAGCGGCTGGTGCAAGGGAAAAGGAAAAGGAAAATAGCCC
>NW_008818660.1:0-332 GCF_000699105.1 Pygoscelis adeliae | reverse complement strand
GATGTCTCTTTTTTTGGTCTTTTTTTTTTCTTCTTCCTGCTGCTGTGGATGATCCCCTTTTTACTGGACTAACTCACTGATGCTGACAGATAAGCTTTTAGGATAGTGAAATCTCCGTGACACTTTAAGTGCTCTAAATGACAAAACAAGGACGTGCAAAATTATCCCGTGCGTACCCGATAAAACACAACTTGTCAGAAACTTGCGTGCCGCTCCAGCCGCCCGGGCCCCGGCGAGGACGGGCCACCCCGACCCGTCCCGGGGTCTGGCCTTGCAGCCGACGAGAAAGCAGAATAGCGTGGGCAGAGGAAAAAGAGGGGAAAAGGGGAAAA
>NW_008818659.1:0-333 GCF_000699105.1 Pygoscelis adeliae | reverse complement strand
GCCTGTCCCCATGTCCTGGTTTGGCAGGGCCGGAGGGAGGGAGCGGGGCACAGCGGGGCTCTCCTTGGCTGGGGTCAGGCAGGCTGTGTGTGGGTGGCAGGAGCCTGAAAACGTCCTCCCCCTCTCCTGGCTCCATCCCCCTGAAGCAGGCATGCCCTCAGGCCGGGTGCGGGGCTCTGCGCCCTCCCTGAGAGCCGAGGGGATGCAGGCGGGGATGGAGGAGGCTCAACCCGGGCGCCCACTGCCCTTAAAGGCCATGCCGGCAGCGTCCTCCCTGCCCCGAGGCCACACTCGCGCCAGCCGGAGGCCGGGGTCTGCCTGGCTGTGCCAGCC
>NW_008818658.1:0-332 GCF_000699105.1 Pygoscelis adeliae | reverse complement strand
TTGGTCTGAAGTCGTGCCACACCTCTTGGTCTGGGGCTATTATTTTGTTGTTATATACCTGCAAGAGTCCACAAGCAAACAAAGGAAAATCAGGATCAGACATAGGACTTTCAGTCCTGCATTCAGTCTGTTGACACTACATGTGCTTTGGATTGTACACAGGATGTAAGTAGGTATTGGTTATTAAATGGCAAGGAATTAATTTAAGACTGTAAAGAAAAAAAAGTCCCAACGGTGACATTTCTGAGAGGATGACTTCGTCTTTCAGAAGTGATAAACACCCATCAGCAGCACTAAAAACTAGAAACCGTTCCAGGTAATGCGCTGCCCCC
>NW_008818657.1:0-332 GCF_000699105.1 Pygoscelis adeliae | reverse complement strand
ACACGGGCACCCACTGGGTGGGGGACCCCCTCCGTGGGCAGGGGCACCCCAGGGACGTGGGCACCCGCAAGATGGGGACCCCTCGGTGGGCAGAGACCCCCAAAGTGGGTGCCCAGATAAGGGTGGCCAGATAAGGGTGCCCTGGATGAGACGACCCAAATAGGGGTGCCTGGATGAGGGTGCTCTGGAGAAGGGCACCCAGGTAGGGGTGCCCAGAGAGGGGCACCCAGATAAGGGTGTGCAAATGGGGTCATAACATACAGGTACCCCAATAAGGGTCCCTGGATGGGGGTGCCTGGGTGGGGGCACCCAGAGAAGGGTGCCTGGATAGG
>NW_008818656.1:0-333 GCF_000699105.1 Pygoscelis adeliae | reverse complement strand
AGACAGCAGCAAAAAGCTGAAGGAGGCGGTGACAGCGGCAAACGAGAGAAGAAGGGGGTAGCTGCATGAAAAGAGAGGAGGAGACGGAGGTGGAAGGCGGCAAAGGAGAAAAGGTGGTGGTGGCAGCAGGCGGCGCGAAAGAAGAGGAGGAGTCGGGTGTAGAACGCGGCAAATGAGAGAAGGTGACGGCGGCAGGAGGCGGTGCGAAAAAGACGAGGAGGAGGCGGCGTTGGAAGGTGGCGGCAGGCGAAACGGAGGACGCGAAAAGGATGACAGAGGCAGAATACCACGGCAGCAAAGAGCAGAAGGAGGCGGCGGCAGCTCCGTGAAAAG
>NW_008818655.1:0-333 GCF_000699105.1 Pygoscelis adeliae | reverse complement strand
TTGAAGCCAAGATGAAAGGCAGTTCGGTGCGGGACGCCTGTGCCGTTTCGGATTTATCAAGTTTGTCGTGAATTTAAGCGCCTCCGCCCGCGGCTGGAAGGCCGTCCGGTCCCGGCTGCCCTGACACGTTGAATGCCGGGGAGGTACCGCGCCGGTGGAGCGCCTGTAGCAAGCGAGGAGGTGCCGCAGGCAGAGCGTCGCTTCTGAGCTCGGCCGTAATTTCCCTCTTCGTTTTTAACTCTTTTCCCCATTTTTGCCTGAGCACGCTTCCCAGCGGCGGCCAGGTGTCGACACCCACTCGTGGTAGAAGAGCCTGTGCCTCTGCCCACCGCA
>NW_008818654.1:0-333 GCF_000699105.1 Pygoscelis adeliae | reverse complement strand
GTATCATCCTCAAACTAATAAGCGCTATTTTAGATCCCGAGGTGACTTTGCTTAACAGACCCTGCTCGCCGTACCGCATGCACGGCCAGACCTGCTGATGCGAAAGCAGCTGCCGAAGGTAGAAGCCTAAAAAGGACGTCGGCTTGAAAGATGACCGCGTTAAAGAGGTTTTCTACCAAGAGCAAAGCCAACAACAAGCGCTCCCCGCTACGCCGGCGCTGAGGCCCCGGGCTGAAACGGTCTCAAAAGCCACCGGCCCCGCGAGAGCGTCCGCCACGGCAAGCGGACCCGGGGGCGTCTTTCCCGCGGGATGTCAGCCCCCGGCGCAGACCA
>NW_008818653.1:0-333 GCF_000699105.1 Pygoscelis adeliae | reverse complement strand
CCAGTGCCTCATCCTGCCACATCGCCCGCTGCCCGATGGGGGAGGTTTGGCAGTTGTTAAGTGATAAAATAGCTTTACGTTTTATTAAATATATTAAATCTTGATAATTAAATAATTATGGAGTAGGGCGCAAAGCTGGTTCTGCTGAACATCCTGGTCTCATCTGAACAGCCCCGAACGTGGGGTGGTTTTTGGGATGGCGGCAAGCGGTGCGGGCCGTAGGCGGCTGCAGGGTGCACCAAGACACCCTGGAAAACACCAAAACGATGGCAAAGACGAAAAGGGCTTGGAAAACGGGACTGCTGGTTGCTCGTCGGGGAAGGATCAGGCCAT
>NW_008818652.1:0-332 GCF_000699105.1 Pygoscelis adeliae | reverse complement strand
CCAGCCGCTCGCCCAGCTCCCTGGCACACCACGAGCTGTGATCCCTGACATCCCAAATCTACCCGCTGGGGTTGAAGGCGGATCCCTTCCCTGCACCCCCGCTGCTGCCCCGCATGGGAGACGGAGGCTGTTCCCAGCGTCCTGCTGCGCGTCCCACGCCCTGGCCGTGCTGGGGCTTCTGTAACAGGAGCCAGGCCTGATCCCCCACCAGCGGCCCTTTGCTCTCTTTAATTTTATCTCCTGCGGCCTTTGACCCACACGTGATCTTTGCAGTGTGGGGCGGGTGCACTCAGAACGTGCTCTGGCACCGGCCAACACGGCTCCTCTGTCCC
>NW_008818651.1:0-331 GCF_000699105.1 Pygoscelis adeliae | reverse complement strand
AGAGGCGGGAGGGTCTGTGGGGGCAGCAAGGAGGGCTTGTGCCAGGACGATCAGCTTTCTGGCAGGAAGGCGAGGGAAGCACCGGCAGAGGCTGACGGAGAGCGTGGGGCCCCTCAGGTCCCACAGAGAGTTGCGTCCCCCAAGGACTTGGCAGTGGCTCCCAAAGGTGCCTGCCAGCAGCTTATGAGCGTCAGCCCCCAAGGGAGCGGGGAGCCCTTTTGCCCACCTGGTGCCTTCTTGTTTGCAGGCTTGCCGTTGAGACCCCCCACCAAGCATCGGCCCCTGGGATTTCTCTGAAGCCCAGGAGAGAGTCGGCGCCTTGGGGCGGGGG
>NW_008818650.1:0-332 GCF_000699105.1 Pygoscelis adeliae | reverse complement strand
TGCTGCTGTGCCTAGCGCTTGCTCTGAGCGAGTGACACCCCCCTCAACTCAGATCTGGGGAGAGGTCTTGCTCCCTGTCTGCAATGTCCACCCTCCGAGGCTGGTGAGAGGCAGCTCAGGGGGAAAGAGGGGCTCAAACCCCCCGTCACTGCGGCAGCGAGCGCGGGGACAAGAGACACACCGAGTTCTTCTGGCAGATGTCTTCCTGGGGAGAGAGGGAAGGAGGAGGGATTTAATGGGCATCCCCAGCAAAAGAAATCAGCTGATTTCAGGCTCAGGGATGGGTGTTACCTGGAAAACAGCCAGGGACAAGGAGGGACGCCGGGGCCGAG
>NW_008818649.1:0-332 GCF_000699105.1 Pygoscelis adeliae | reverse complement strand
CCGTCCTTACCAAAACGCACTTCCCCGGCTCCAGGCTCCAGAGGGAACTCTCCGTGTTGATCTTGTGGGTGAGTTTCCCTTCCATAAGGATGCGCTGGCTGCTCCCCTCCAGCACTGCTACGCGAATCGCGCTGCTGCTGATATCCACAGACACCTGGAAACAGAGAGAGAGAAAATAATCAGGAAGGTTCCTGCTCGCCCTCTTGCTGTGCTAGTTGGGGTGCAGGGTCAAGTGCACTCGCTGGGGATGACACAGAGAGAAGAGCTTTCAGACCTGTGTGTAGAGGGAGGGTGGGAATCCCGACGTCGTTTCAGAGCAAATAGCAACAGCT
>NW_008818648.1:0-331 GCF_000699105.1 Pygoscelis adeliae | reverse complement strand
TAGTTTGTATCTGCAATGTAGCTTTTCAGTTTGAAGGCCAACCTCGCATCTTCACAGCCCAGTTCCATCAGTTGCCCATGGACAGTTTGACAGAAGCACATACCAAAAAATAAATTCTTTTGTGGACATTAGTTTCAAACAGTACTCACAAGTACAATGTACTAATCTATATTCGACTTACATCACACATCACACTTAAGGGAAACATTAGAATTTAAGACTTCAAAAAGTTTTTGCTGAGCCATACATATTATTTAACCGTACAAATAATAAAACACCAACTCTAGAGTATCTTTTTAATTCCTGAATATATCACAGTATCCACAATATT
>NW_008818647.1:0-332 GCF_000699105.1 Pygoscelis adeliae | reverse complement strand
GTGCTCCTCTCCTTGCAGCCAGCTAAAGGCTGTTCTCTTAATGAATTACTAATGAGTTAAAATTGGACAGCCGGCTTAATTAAAGCGTAGAGGCAATGTGTTTACCACATTGTAATTGAACTCATTAGGGCTCCGGCTTTGTGTTTTTAAGCAGCCGCCTTGTTCCGCACGTCGAGTGATCCGCGGGAAGCGCTTTGCTGGGGACGGGGGCTCTGCGGGAGCGTGGGGGCTTTGAGGGGGGTTGGCCGTGCCCCCCATCCCCTTCTCTCCCGCAGGGACTTGAGGGGCCCTCCTGCCGTCCCGCAAAGCGCTTGTGGTTGGGGGGGGGATGT
>NW_008818646.1:0-332 GCF_000699105.1 Pygoscelis adeliae | reverse complement strand
ACCCTCAGCCGGAGGCGATCCTCCTGCCAAAGGCAGCGGTGCTCCACGGAGCTGCTGCATGCTGCACGCTGGTCAGCTGAGAAAGTATTTTCACTGGAGATGGGCTTTAGTGACCACGTTCAGCCCTGGATTCAGGTTCAGCCCTGGATTCAGGTCCAGACCCCATTTGGGGTTCAGAACCCAGCTGCAGCAGTCGGTACTGGAAGTCCTTGGGGCGAAGCCCCTGTGCTCAGGATGGGGCTGAGCTCCCCAATCCTGACACCGCTCTCCATCCCCACCGCAGCAAGGCATCCAGGGTGAGCTCGGCTTCCCTGGCCCCTCGGGGGACGCAG
>NW_008818645.1:0-331 GCF_000699105.1 Pygoscelis adeliae | reverse complement strand
AAACCAACCTTGCATGTAATAGAAATGGTAATAAGTAGAATAACATTTTCCTGTAATTACATGGTTTTACTTATAAGCGGCAGCGAATGGTTGAGGTCATTCAGCTAAAGCTAGCGGCCCAGCTAAAGGAACCTTCTTGCATCCGTAAGCCTTTCTGAAGGTTGTTTCCCCTCTTTGTCTCGTATATTCCTAGGTGCCTGATATGTAGGGACTACAGGCACATATGAATTAGCACACAAGACGGTAGAGAAGGACACAATTTCCTTTTCGTACCTATTTCATCTTTCAGGCTGGGGTGAATAAATGGCCTTCTGAAGGAACTGGTTTGAGC
>NW_008818644.1:0-331 GCF_000699105.1 Pygoscelis adeliae | reverse complement strand
GTGGAAGTCGGAGCAGCGACCTCATGCCCACAGCTGGGTATGGACAGGTCAGTTGGCTACAAAATAGTCTTCCAGGGCACACATCAGTATTTTTAATGTCTCTTGTACCTTCCTCATATTTCATTCCTGTGTAATCCTTTGCCGCATTTGTCGTGTTCCTTCTTTTCCTTAGGTGACAGAATCTCGGCAGCGTTGCCCGTGTTTGGAGAAAAGTTGTCATATGCTTTTGGGTTCCCATGCCATTAACCTAGAGGTCTTCCTGTTTGTCTCCTTTGTGCTCGTGTTATCTGTAGAACCACAGCGGGATGAGAACTCAGCAACTAGACAAAGC
>NW_008818643.1:0-332 GCF_000699105.1 Pygoscelis adeliae | reverse complement strand
GTTCCGTGCTCCTGCTCCGCATGCAATCATCACCTCCCATTTGCTTACTGTGGGCCCAGGCACATCCGCCACTTCTCTGGTGATCTGCCAGCGCTCCTGGCCATGGCTTCTGCTGGCACTTCTGCCAACAAGGCCGTGATCATCTTCAGTATTGGGGATGTGACCCTCGGCTGCTTCCTCTTCATCCTCACTTCTTACAGGTGCAGAGCAAGAACCATCCTGCAGATCTGCTGTGCACAAAGCAGGCAACGAGCTTTCTCAACTTGTGCTTCCCATTTCACTGCCGTGGCCTGTTTCCATGGCCTGTGTGTCTTTCACCTACATGGGAAGTG
>NW_008818642.1:0-332 GCF_000699105.1 Pygoscelis adeliae | reverse complement strand
CCCTGCCCACGCCCCAGCCACGCGCTGCTGCTTCCCCCCGTGGGGACGGCCCTGGAGCCCCCCGGCTCCTTCCCAGCTCTCAGGGGGGACCCAGGGACAGCGGCAGGCGCTGCTCAAGCACTGCAAATCCACATTTAGGCAATTAAATGGCCCGTTCTCAAAATATGCTCAAGGCTCGCACATCCAGGCGAAGGCAGCAGGTGCTCGGCAGCGCTGGCAGGCGGATGCTGCCTTTTAAAGCCTCTTTGGGAATTCAGGCAGCCTGCTGCGCCGTGGAACCGGTCCCGCACCATCCGCACAGGGATAACGGGCTCAGTCAGCCGCGCAGGGGC
>NW_008818641.1:0-332 GCF_000699105.1 Pygoscelis adeliae | reverse complement strand
CATGGCACGAGTCCCCCTGCCCCGGGGTGCCTGGGACCGCGTGGGTGACTGTCCCCGTCCGCTCTCTTGCAGTACGAGGGGGCGGTGAACGAGAACGAGGTGGGAGCGGTGGTGGCCCGGCTGCATGTGACAGACCAGGACATGCAGGGCTCCCCTGCCTGGCAAGCCGTCTACCACATCAAGAGTGGGGACGAGGACGGCGACTTCAACATCACCACCGACCCCAAAACCAATGATGGCATCCTGAAAACAGCCAAGGTGGGTCCTGCTGTTGCGCAGCTGCCCCGGCGCCGGCTGCCTCCCTGCCGGCGCTACCCGGCTCCTCTCTCCTC
>NW_008818640.1:0-332 GCF_000699105.1 Pygoscelis adeliae | reverse complement strand
CAGCGTTAGGCAGGATGGGGTCAAAACCTCGCAGCACAGTGCACACATCTGGGGAGGCAACAAGTGACCATCGGGGTAAGCAGAGAAGGGAGAGAAAGAAAAAGGTAGGGTACGTCCTCATGCACGGGAGCCCTTCGGCATCCAGCTGAGGATTGCTGCAGCTTCTTCCTGAGAACAACACTTCGAACAGCCCCACTGGAGTGGCCCACTCTGATGTCACTTGCCTGTCCTGGACCCGTCCAGCACTTGAGCTGAATCTTCTGCCCGCACTGCTGCATTTCTGCCCAAGAAATCGCAGGGCCTTTCATCCCAGTGCTCAGAAGAAGCCTTCA
>NW_008818639.1:0-330 GCF_000699105.1 Pygoscelis adeliae | reverse complement strand
AGTTTCTCCACTCCCTTTCTTCTTGGAGGGAAAGCATTGTTTCACTGCTGATGGGAGTCCAGGAATGAATACGTCAGTACGTAGGGTGGATAATCTGTGGAGCAGGGTGGAAACAAGCCAGACAGACCCTGTGTTGCATTATCTGACTCATTTAGCGCATCATCTCGTTCCGCCAGACAAGTTACCCCTGAGACGTAGTGAAACGGCCGCATGTTGCTACTGGTCAAGTAACAACCACGCAGTGTTACGTGTTAGACTTCACTGTGCTGTGAAGCATAGTACAGGGGTCCATCTAATACTAGAAACCTCTACTTCTTCTTGGAGGGAAAG
>NW_008818638.1:0-332 GCF_000699105.1 Pygoscelis adeliae | reverse complement strand
GTTCAGCGCTTTTCCTCAAGAACCGGTAGTTTGGCTTAAAAATTCTCAGGTGCCGAAGGTTGTATTCGGGGAGTTTACTGGCAGGGTCAAGTTGCGGAGCTTCCCTCGTGTACGGCTGAGCTGAGCGAGCGAGGTGAGACCGTCGGCCTGAAGCGCAGTGAGAGCATGTGCATCCTCCCTGCGCCGCCTGTCGCTGCCGAAGAGCGGGTGCAGCGGGGTGACAGGAGGATTCAACCTCAAATCCAGTTTCCGAATGTCTTAAACCGCGAATCGGCCGCTCTTGAGTTGCTGCCTGTTGTATTCTAAGATGTTCACTGGTGGCTTTTTATGCC
>NW_008818637.1:0-332 GCF_000699105.1 Pygoscelis adeliae | reverse complement strand
CCCTCCTCGCCCACACCGGTGAGTTAACAAAACATTGCCAGAACGAAAGCGCCTCTTCCCCGTGACAGCTGGATCCAAATAAGCAAGAGAAGAGGGAAAACTCTTCAGGCGTCGTTAAATACTGAGACGAGGCATTTCTGGTGTTTCAATTATAACGGTCTTTGTATTTGCAACAAAAGAAAACTCAAGTTTGAGTATGATTCACTTGTCATTCTGATGGAACTCCCCAGCCTCTGACATCTTGTAGCTTTTTCGAAGACTACAGCAAGTCAGAGACGGGGCGATATCTGCAAACAGTTTCCAGCGAGCTGCAGCTGGGCCTTGGCCAAAAC
>NW_008818636.1:0-332 GCF_000699105.1 Pygoscelis adeliae | reverse complement strand
CGTGGCCGGTGCCGGGGACTTTAATTAGGGTGAAGGTGAAGGAACGGCAGAGAGCTGGGGCACGGGGGTGGCGTGGGTGTCCTCGACTGAGGGGAGCAGACAAGCCAGACTCTAAAAAAACGACATAATGGCGGCTTGGGGAAACACAGGCACGGGGAGGGGATGAGATGGGAAGGAGCAGACACCGTTTCCCTAGTGTTTTCTTGTAGGGCGGGTTTTTTCCAGCTGCCGGGAGGATGCAGGAGAGGTTTTCACACCGTGCGGGCGGCAGCTGGGTGGTCCCCGTCCCGTGCAGCCCCGCACTGAGCGGGGAAGGGGCAGGCGGTCAGCTG
>NW_008818635.1:0-332 GCF_000699105.1 Pygoscelis adeliae | reverse complement strand
TCCCCGGGCACTGGTGCCACCATCCACAGGACGTGCAGTGGAATGACCTGGATTACATGGATGCCAAGAGGGATTTCACCTTCAACAAGAAAAGCTTTAAGGACTACCCAGAGATGGTGCGGGACTTCCACCTCCGCGGCCTGAGGTACATCATGATTGTGGTGAGTGACACCCCCAGCCGTGCCGGGGCTCCTGCAGAGGTGGGCTGGCACTGGGGTTTCCGGCTGCTCCCAAGGGTGGTGATGGAGCTTCCTCTGAGGAAGGAGGGGGAGGCCGTTCCCTGCTCTTGCTGGTGAAGCCCCAGCTTTGTGCCCTGTCAGGATCCTGGGATC
>NW_008818634.1:0-332 GCF_000699105.1 Pygoscelis adeliae | reverse complement strand
AGATCCGGCGCATCCCTACTGCCTTCCCGCATCCCCGGTCCCTGTCTACTGGGAAAGCCCCACGGGAAGGACCCGAGCAGCCTCTTACCGTAAGCCAGCACCCTAAAAGTCACCACCTTCCTTTCCCCAAAGCAGGAGAAGTAGCAGAAGATGTCGGAGAGGGGCTCGGTGATGTTGCGGAGCCGGACGCTCAGCCAGCCCGGCCCCCGGCCCACCCACTCCTTGCTGAGGGAGGTCTCCAGCCCCCCGGCCGCCGTCGCCTCGGGGCAGCTGCTGGAGCAGTTCACTAGCACCGTCCCACCGTAGCCCACCTCCGAGGAGGTCCCTTCCAG
>NW_008818633.1:0-332 GCF_000699105.1 Pygoscelis adeliae | reverse complement strand
AGCTCGGCCCTGGCACCGTGTGCGGGGGGCGCGAGGGAGACCCAGGGCTTGTGCAGGGCAGCAGGGCTGCAAGCAGCTGCCCGGTCGGCGAGAGCTGCCTGGGGCTGGAGAGCCTGGAAAAGCAACAAGAAGCTTCTTTAAACCCTGCAAAAGCAAAGAGGAGGGTTGCAAGGAGGGAGGGGTGCTCGGGAGATGGGTGTTTTCTGGTGGATGGGGGGAAGGAAATTTTTTGGAGGCAGCGGCTGTGGTCAGAGCAGCGCAGCGGGCCCCCGCTGGGGCCGGGTGCGGGTGCCGAGGTCAGAGGCAGGGTGCTGCCAGGACCAGCACAACCA
>NW_008818632.1:0-332 GCF_000699105.1 Pygoscelis adeliae | reverse complement strand
GGCGGAGTTTCGGAAAGGGGATACGTTGAATTTGACTTTCCGCTGCCAGCTCTGAGCCGAACGGAACGGTATTATTTACAGTGAGTTCCCAAACTAAACACAATAGTATAATTTAACCTTTCCAAGCACTCGTAAATTTTTACTGCTGTGAAACACAGCGATGCAAATGAGCGCGCTCATAGTTACGGACTTAATAACAACCCCGTGGCTCCCGAAACAATAACTCCTTATGAAATATAATAAATATATATTTAAATACAGTATACCGCAACTGCTATTTTGCTTTTTTTATTGCTCCAATTATTGTATAATTTTATGCGAAGGTCTCCGAT
>NW_008818631.1:0-331 GCF_000699105.1 Pygoscelis adeliae | reverse complement strand
GGGAGGGAAATGCATCCTACTAGCTGATGGGACAAATAAACTCAGCACCGGAGGAATTACTCAAGGTGACACCTAATTGGTGCAAAATACACAAATTCTGTGGCACATTTCAAAATTTACAAGCAAAGGGGCCCATCAGGCAGCTGGGAAGGGAGAAAATTAATCACCAAGTCTCAGGCGTGAAATTAAATTCCAGGGGAAAGAAACCTCTTTCATTACTCCCAAGCAGAAGTAAAATGCCATAACGTGTAAATAATGACAGCGACCAGGAGGAGACCGGGCCAGATCGAACGCGCACGGAGAGGGGATGATAGACCCGGCGGCTGCCCAC
>NW_008818630.1:0-328 GCF_000699105.1 Pygoscelis adeliae | reverse complement strand
GCTGTAGGCAATTTCTTGTAGAAAATGAGAGGAAACTGGCAAAGTGACATTATTGAGAAGTTGTGAAAATACTTTCATGCTGAGAGACTTGTATTTGCTTCAAAGTAGGTTTGGCATTGCACATCATACCTCCAAATAGGAAGTTGCACTGTGGTCTGCATTTCATTATTTGCTTGACCGGGTATTTTACTCCTGGGGGAGAAGTAAAGCAGTGCAGGGCCTTACCTTCTGCATTACCCATTCATCATTATCCATTGCCAAAACGATAAAGGGCATTTCTGGGTTTAAAACTCTTTGCAATTCCTGGGGTTTGGGTGTAGGGTTTTTT
>NW_008818629.1:0-332 GCF_000699105.1 Pygoscelis adeliae | reverse complement strand
CCAGACGCGAGCCACCTGCGAGCAAGCATTTCCCGGCAGGGTGAATTTTTATTACAGGGTGAAGTGCAGCCCTGAAGTGCGCTGAAGTCACCTTCTGTGCCTCTGGCTCGTAAGAGGATAGCCGAGGATGAGCTCCGGGTCGGTTTTAGCCAGCTGAGACCTGGTGCATCTCGTGACACATCCAGTGCCCAGCTGGAAGGCAGCGGCATGAGTGGTGGGCACGCTGGTTTCGGTGCCACTGCTGTCTCATGGCATGTAATGGGGGACACTGGGGACATCGGAGCGTTGCATCCATTTGGGACCAGGTGAGGGGACAATCTCCGGCGGGATTT
>NW_008818628.1:0-332 GCF_000699105.1 Pygoscelis adeliae | reverse complement strand
CTAATGGCAAGTGTCCCCTAGGGGAGGGGGGCGCTCATCAGCCCCGGGCCTGTCACTGACCCAGGCCGCTGGTGTCCCTGCTGACCCTCGGCCTGTCACTGCCTGGTGTCCTGTCATCCCCCAGGCCTCTCACTGCCCAGTGTCCTGTCCCCCCCCCAGGTCTGTCACCCTCCAGGCTGCAACCACCCGCTGTCCCCTCCGGTCAGCAGCCAGCCAGGGCAAGACAGCCCGGGGGAGACACAGTGGGCTTTGCCGTGTGGCACTCGGCTGCCCGTGCCACAGGGCCAGCGAAGGGAGGGGACATCTCAGGGTGTTTGAGTGTATCTTGTTGC
>NW_008818627.1:0-332 GCF_000699105.1 Pygoscelis adeliae | reverse complement strand
AAATCAGAGGATAAGGCAAAATACGTAGGAGGTCAACAAAGGTCTGGTAGATAAAGCTCAGAAACGAGGCTGAAAAACAGCACAGAATGGAGAATGCATTCAGCACGCTGCCAAAGAATAGAGACAGGCTGCAAGTAATAACAGGCTTCCTTGGAGGAGCCTGGGATTTCATCTCAGCATGGAGAGCTTGCCACTGTAGGGAAGTATCCCTCTGCCCATGCTAAGGAAGCCCAGGGAGCTGTTTGAAGGCTTGCTCTCTGGGGAGACTGCATTCTTCTTTACTGCAGATACTGCAATGGCGTTTTTTTCCTGCTTGCAGCAGACACCTTGCC
>NW_008818626.1:0-332 GCF_000699105.1 Pygoscelis adeliae | reverse complement strand
AACCCGGAAAGCAAAGTCATGGAAAGGTATTTCCCCTCCCTGGTTTGTACCTCACTGCTCCTCACCGCGGAGGGGCTTGGGACAGCCCCCCCCAGTTAACCCAGCCTGTGGCCCCATCGCTCGCTGGCCTCTTAGAAGGGAGAAGAGCAGAAAAAGAGCAACTTCAGCAAATAAGTTTTAAAACCCAACGCAAAGGCCATCCCCGCGCCGGCAGCACACAGGCAGCTACAGGCACTGGGGCCAAAAGGCTTTTTATAAACTTGTCCGGTGCTTAGCTCCCCCATCCGAAAACCAAGTGGGTGCACAGGGGCTCATGCACTGGTGCAGCTCAT
>NW_008818625.1:0-331 GCF_000699105.1 Pygoscelis adeliae | reverse complement strand
ACCTCTGCTCCGAGTGCGGGAAGAGCTTCACCCGGCGCTTCAACCTCAAGCTCCACAAGAAGCTCCACACCGGGGAGAGACCCCACCGGTGCCCCGAGTGCGGCTTGAGCTTCACCAACACCTCCCACCTCATCGTCCACCAGCGGATCCACACCGGGGAGAGGCCCTACAGGTGCCACGTCTGCGGGAAGGGCTTCACCATGAGCTCCAAGTGCCTGGAGCACGAGCGGACCCACACGGGGGAAGCTCCCTACCGCTGCCCCGAGTGCGGGAACTGCTACCGGACCAAGGTCTCCTTGACGTCCCACGTCAAGACGCACGCGGATTAGGC
>NW_008818624.1:0-331 GCF_000699105.1 Pygoscelis adeliae | reverse complement strand
CTGGGGGCGGCAGGGAGAGCGATGGGGCCACGGGGATGATGCTCTCTCGTGGGGACACCATGCCACAAGGCCAGCAGCACCGGGGCTACCACCACACTCACACCTCCCCCAGCGTGCGGCTGTCTCCCACATCCCCGAGCTCAGCCTTTCCCCACCGACCGATCTCCCAGCTGCAGCGAGCCCCCCCCCAGCCTTCCTCCCGCAAGTCACAGCCTCCCCTCCTGCTTGCCCAGGGGATGCTCCTCCCGCCTACCCGGGAGGGAAACTGAGGCACGGAGCGCTCAGACAGGCAGCGAGCAGCTGGGAAGGGTCCGGAGGAGCTGCTCCAGCC
>NW_008818623.1:0-332 GCF_000699105.1 Pygoscelis adeliae | reverse complement strand
CTCCCACCCTCATCCCAATGCACAGAGAGGCGCTGGGGACGGGCGTGCGCCCCACCACCAGCCCTGACACCCTGCAGAGGGACAGGCGGCGCCTCCTAATTAATCCAGCCCTGGGTTATTAGAACCAAGACAAGCCCTTTGCAAATCAGATTAGTGGTGCTCTGAGCCAGGCTTTGGGGATCGCTGGTGTTTAATGGTAAGGTTCTGGACAAGCAGCCCTGCAGGGATGCTCGTGGCTATTGCCCAGAAAAGTGCTGGAGAGGGTCTGGGTGTGGGGTGGTTTCAGGGACCCCCTCCCCCCGCATGCAGGAGGCTGCGGGGAGCTGGGACGG
>NW_008818622.1:0-332 GCF_000699105.1 Pygoscelis adeliae | reverse complement strand
TCTCGGTTTCTGTGTCGTGAGCAAACATGTCTCATTTGACGCAACCAGTTACCCCGCAGCTGTACGAGTAGAATTTAAAGGCGACGATGGGGCCGTGAAGCTGTGGGGCAAGTGCCGTGAAGGCTGTATGTGCATCGCTGGCGTGCACGCAGCTGTGTCCGAGCCTGGCCTGTCCCCTGCCCTTCCCCTGCCTGGTCCAGGCTCAGGATCCTCCAAACCCTGAGCGAGCCCTGGAATGGCTTTGGGGGCTGCCGGGTGGACGGGGAGCGTGGCAGGGCTGTGGGATGCGTCGAGGGGCAGCAGTGCGGCCCCAGCAGGGCCGGGGACAAAAG
>NW_008818621.1:0-332 GCF_000699105.1 Pygoscelis adeliae | reverse complement strand
GGGATCCGTTAACCTTTCCGGGCGCGGGCCGCCTTCGTGCGCCCCAGGTTCCTCTTGCTCACCGCCCCCATGCTCTGCAGTGGGCTGGGGGTAGTGGGGGCCCACCGGGCAGCCTGTGCGGCCCGCGGTGCCTTCCAGGGCTCGTAGATTGTACTCGGTGGGGAAGTCCTTGAGGATGGGGAGGTATCTTCTACGGCGAGGGGTCAAAGCCGCCAGGGAGGCTGGCCCCCCCCATCTCGCGTGGCTTTGGGTTTCGTGCCTACTGAATGCAACCCCCGGCCCGGCCTGTCTTCTTGCCCAAGGCGACAGGTGAGTAGACGTGGAAATACCGG
>NW_008818620.1:0-332 GCF_000699105.1 Pygoscelis adeliae | reverse complement strand
TTTTTTTTTTTTGGTGCATGGCTTTAGCTGGGGGAGGGGGATTTTTATTTTTAAGTGCAGAAAGTGCTTTTCACTTCAATTCATCACCCCGTCTAATCCCTGCCACCCCAATTAATCCCCCAGTCTAATTTCTGCCACTGAGTGGCAACTACAGCCCTGATTTCCACTAACGCCCGGCAAAGGGACCCCGCAGAAACACCCCTCTCCGGTTACTACCGGGGTGCCGAGACGGAGCACCCCCACCACGAGCAGGGAACAGCGCCCGAGCCACCGCGCGCCGACGGGGAGCAGAGGAAAATCCTAAACAAAACCCCAAAGCTGGAAACTCCCAG
>NW_008818619.1:0-332 GCF_000699105.1 Pygoscelis adeliae | reverse complement strand
TGCAAGGGCAGGAGGAGGAGGTGAGATGTGGGGTCCTCTCCCGGCCGGGAGATCCCCCCAGGAGACCCTTCCCAGCTTACCCTCTGCACCCTCCACGAAGATGCCACCCAGGTGGGGCAGGACCCAGTACCGCCGCCGGTACCGGTCCTGGCCCAGAGAAGCCGCCCGCAATGTCTGCGAGGAATGGAGCAGCTTCTTGCGGAAGAACATCTGCCTCTGTAGGGAGAGCGCAGGGCGGTGATGGGCCCCACAGCCCCGCAGCAGGGGCCGAGCCCCCAGCCCTCCACCTCCCGCTCACCTTGGCCAGCTTCTCGATCTGCCTCTCGAGCTCA
>NW_008818618.1:0-332 GCF_000699105.1 Pygoscelis adeliae | reverse complement strand
GAGGCTGACCCGGCCGGGGCATGGTGGTACCCCCGGGCGCGCGAGGAGGTGAGGCTTGCCGAATCCGTCTGGTGACGGGCTTTGAGAGGGTGAGCTTGCCCGCCTTGGAGATCGTAGGTTGGCCTGATGAAAGGAAATGGGTAGAAATAATAGCCTTAGGCTTTTGTGAGACACCGAACTCGGTATAACGTTGATATCTTGGCTGATTAATGAGATCTAAGCGTTATCGATGGAGCGCACATTTAAATGGATTAAGAAATCACTAACTGGCAGATCTCAAAGGGTAGTCATTAGGGAGTAATCAGCAAACGATGGTATTTTTAGAGTGCCTG
>NW_008818617.1:0-331 GCF_000699105.1 Pygoscelis adeliae | reverse complement strand
AACACCCTGAATTTCTCACCAAAACCTCTGTGTCCAACCACGGTGCAAATGGCAGCCGCTCACCCGGGCCGGCCTCCCCTCCAAAATGAGCCAGATCTCACTGCTGAGGCAATAAATGCAGCCCATTCCCCTCCCCGGCACCGTGCAAACACAAAACATTAGTATTAGCAAGAGCAGGCCCGGGGACCTGGACCGTCAGGGGAGGGAAGGGAAAGGACACGGCTAAAAGATGCTCATGCCTTTGGGGACGGGAGACAGCAGCGGGGATGCGGGCACCAGGGCTGGCACGGGCATCGGCGGAGGGACGGGGCTGGCAGAGAGCTGCAGGGGC
>NW_008818616.1:0-332 GCF_000699105.1 Pygoscelis adeliae | reverse complement strand
GTGCCGGGCTGGGTCCCCTCGTCTCCTCAGGGCCCCGCTAAATCTCCCTCCGTTTCCTCAGCGCCTGGCTAGGTCCCTCCATCCCCTCAGGATCCCGCTAAATCCCCGCCCCATTGCCTCAGTACCCGCCTGGGTGCCCCGTCCCCTCAGATCCCGCTAAATCCTCCTTGTTCCCTCAGCGCCCAGCTGTTGTCACCCTATCCCCTCGGGTCCTGCTAAATCCTCTCGTCCCCTCAGTGCCTGGCTGGGTCCCTCCTCATCCCCTCAGGTCCCAATAAATCCCCCCTGTCCCCTCACGGCCTGGCTGGATCCCCCCATCCTCTCAGGCCCCA
>NW_008818615.1:0-331 GCF_000699105.1 Pygoscelis adeliae | reverse complement strand
AAAACCAGCCCGCGCGGTGGCTGGACCACGATGCTGCTCCCCAAGGACGGGAGCTCAGGGCTCACAGCCCTTCCCCCCCCCTTTAACCCTCCTCCTCCCCTCGCCAGCTCTTCCCCCTTCCAAAAACCCTCCCGAATGGCAGCCCAGGAGTGTTCTGGATGGGGATGTCCCGTGAAAGCCTGGACCAGCGCAGACGTCACGGGGCCAAGCGCTTGCCAGAAGCCAGGGCCGGATCCTGGCCCCAGCAGAGCCCCTTTGCCCGGCCAGAGCCGGGGCGGCCGCACTGGGCAGAACTGGGCTGGAGGGAGGCTGCGCTGCAGAAAGCTGTGCA
>NW_008818614.1:0-331 GCF_000699105.1 Pygoscelis adeliae | reverse complement strand
GCCCCTCTTCCTGGTGTGATGCTTGCCCTCGCGCCAGCCTTGGAGGTCCTAAGGAACCCAATGGCTCATGGGCAGGCACTGGCCACTGCCACCTCACAGGCACACGGGGAGCAACCACCACACATCTCTCACTGGGACATGGGCACGCACCAGGCACCTCAGCGGGACATGGGCACCCACCGGGGACCTCACGGGGACATGGGCGCCGTGCCGGGATGTGGGCCCCTCCTCCTGGGACGTGGGCACCCATGGGGCACCTCACGGCCACGGATGCCTGTTCTCTCCTGCCTCAGGTCCCACCCCGCATGGACAGCAGCACTCACTTGCACCG
>NW_008818613.1:0-332 GCF_000699105.1 Pygoscelis adeliae | reverse complement strand
GTGAGGTCCCCATCGGGGCAGTCCCCCAGCGCCGGGGGGTAGGGGGTCTAAAGCCCGTTCCTTAGGGCAGTCCCAGCGATGCCACTGGGGTGGTGGGAGCTGGTCTTGACCCTAGGCAGATGCAGTCCTGTTCGCATAGCATGGCACAGCACAGCTCCCGGTGTCGCTGCTGCTCAGCATCTCGCCTTGCATGCTGACCTGCCCCGAGCATTGTCCTGGACCCAAAACTGTCCCCTGGAGCAGCTGCACCACCACCACCTGCAGCTCTTGGGGGCCACAGAGAATTATTCTGCTCGAGAGAAAGAGGAAAACAAAAGAAAAGAAAAATCCCA
>NW_008818612.1:0-331 GCF_000699105.1 Pygoscelis adeliae | reverse complement strand
CGTCCTGGCCCCGTGGCAGGCAGAGATGCCCTCGCCCCGGCGCGGGGC
The DNA here is from genome assembly GCF_000699105.1 of Pygoscelis adeliae. Classification (NCBI taxonomy): domain Eukaryota; kingdom Metazoa; phylum Chordata; class Aves; order Sphenisciformes; family Spheniscidae; genus Pygoscelis; species Pygoscelis adeliae. The sequence continues at coordinate 283 of NW_008818612.1, read as the reverse complement.
TGGAGCCCTGGGGACAGCCTGGCACCCCGGTGGGGACCCAGCTCTCCTCGACCTCCCCTTTCCCCTCTACAGAGGGTCAGCGTGGGGCAGGATCAGGCCCTCCCCAGGCGCTGCCGGAGCCAGCAGAGCCAACAGCCCCGGCGGGAGCTGTGGGGCTTGGCGGCACGTGGTGGGGCCAGATCCTGAGCCCTGTTTCCCCGAGGCGATGCTGATTTACACCACCTGCGCTGGCCCCGGAGCCGCGCTCCAGCCCGGCTCCCCCCGCAGCCGCCCAGCCAAGGCT
>NW_008818611.1:0-327 GCF_000699105.1 Pygoscelis adeliae | reverse complement strand
AGACCAGAAAGTAGTCCAACAGGTAATTGGAACTGGAAGTCCTAGTTTTACTCCAACCTTGTGTCAGCTAGTGCCTATAAGCCCATGTTTGAATTTAAAGGGCTTTTACTTTTGTCCTAGTTCCAATCCAGGAAAAGGGTACTGTAATTACCCCAATTCCTATTATTGTGCTTATTGGGGTTGTGAAACTGTGGCCTCCGATTGGACACCAGGTGGAGGCCTAGATAAATTCCTATCCGTAGGATGGGGACCCTATGGGTGTATACCCCCAAAACGGGATTCTAGTGGAGGTATAGTCCAACCGGGTACCTGCAAATATATATATAT
>NW_008818610.1:0-331 GCF_000699105.1 Pygoscelis adeliae | reverse complement strand
TCCACCCATCTTCACCTCCCCGGTGCCACATCCCCGCCCTGGATCATGCTGCCATCGCTCCAAGCCCAGCCCCAAAGCAGCCCCAGGAGGTCCCGCAGGATGCTTCCAGGGCTGGAGGTCCCCCCTCTCCCCAGGTGTGGGGGGTCAGCACCCTGTGCCCTCACTGGGGTGGCGCTTGCCCGGCACTCGCCAAGATGCTGATGCGGCGCGACCATCCATGAGGCCTTCATTCAAATTTAAAGACCGACGCGGGGATAAAAAAGGAAAGGGGCAGCGAGGAGCAGGGCGGCTGTGAGCCCACGAGCGTGCGGTGTGTGGCGAGCCTGCCCCA
>NW_008818609.1:0-331 GCF_000699105.1 Pygoscelis adeliae | reverse complement strand
TGGGACAGTGGGTGTAGGGCAACAGCCACACGGTGCTGCAGCACGCTGGGCACCGCTGGCCCTCTTGGCCGAGCACAGCAGGAGGGTGTTGGTCCCTGATCCTGGCATGCCCCGGCAGCGGGGCAGGAGGTGATGACTGCCCAGGCAGGGTGGCTCCCAGGGAAAAGCCTGTGCTGCCTCAGGGCTCCAGCGGGCACAGCAGGGCTTGGCATGCCCCAGGAAAGGGACAGGGAGTGATGACCATGTGGCTGGGATGGCTCCCAGGGAAAAGCCTGTGCTGCCTTGGGGCTCCGATGGGCACAGCAGGGCTTGGCAGGGCTGCAGGTGCCAA
>NW_008818608.1:0-331 GCF_000699105.1 Pygoscelis adeliae | reverse complement strand
GCTCCAGCTGCCAGCGCTGAGCCCCTCACTCACCCTGGTCCCCCCAGAAGCTGATTTTTGGGACACACACCTTTCCCGCCCCAGTGGCTGGAGGATAAAACCCCCACTGGCTCCGGTAGCTGACACCACAGGCCAGCGGTGCCCACACCCCTCGTCTGACTCCAGTAGCTGCCTCCAAATTTCACTTGCACACACTCGGGTCTCACCAGCAGCTGGCACTGAGCCCTTCCAGCGCGCACACACACACGGGATAGAGAGTGAGGTTACACAGAGAGAAAGTTAAGAGAAGATTTAATAAGAAAACAGGACAGACTGCAGTGATCAGGCACAG
>NW_008818607.1:0-331 GCF_000699105.1 Pygoscelis adeliae | reverse complement strand
TATATATATATATATATAAAAAAAAGAGGACTATAAATAACCAATGCCACCGAGAAGAAACGAGACCCGAAAAGAGCGTGTAAAATACCGTGCCGATACCCGCAGCGATCCCCTCGCTGATTTCCAAGCCCGTCCCGCCGAGAGGGTTTGGGCAGAAAAGCACCCGCATTTCTCCGGCTTCCCCACTCCCCGAGGGGGTCTCCCGGGCTGCTAGTCCCTCGCCGGCGTCGCCCCCAGACCTTCCGCCCGCAGCCCAGCGAGGAGGAGGAGGAGGAAGGGGACATTTTTGGACGCCCCTGGCACTCACCCGGGTGAGGTGTTGACACGGTGC
>NW_008818606.1:0-330 GCF_000699105.1 Pygoscelis adeliae | reverse complement strand
GCTGTCCCCACCGCCCATGGGCCAGCCCCAGGGGGAAGCGGCTCAGGATGCAAACGCAGGGCTGGCTGTGGGTGCAGGAGCCGTCCCACCGCGGCCGTGACGCCCAGCTCCGTGCTCACCAGTTGCGTGTAGAAGTGCACCAAGCCCAGAAGGTAGAGGGCAAAGTGGATGCAGTTGTTGTTGCCCAAGCGGTAGCTGGCTTCGCTGTTCATCGCCTCCCTGACTTTTCTATGGAAGTCATTGGGGTCGATCCCGCCTTTTTTCCGGTAAATCTGGCATTTTCCCCTCTTCCTTTTCATGGCTTTGAAGCCTTCCTTGCTGATCCGACCA
>NW_008818605.1:0-331 GCF_000699105.1 Pygoscelis adeliae | reverse complement strand
CCCCCCCCCCCGCGAGCGCTCCCGTACCCCGTTTTATTGGATTCAGTAATTAACCCCCACCCCCCCACACACCCTCCGTTTCTTTCACACCTTCGGGATTACGCCAGATAGAATTGCATTGCGTGATTTCACTGCCTGGATTTTCCCAAAGGTAAAACGAATTGGGCACTCCTGTTCATCCCGCCCTCCCCACCCGGAGGGCAACACCGGCCTTCACGTTTTGCTTTTAATACGCTTGAGAAGCCTCCTCGCGACTCCTCGGCTCCCCGCCGGTCTTCTGCCGTTCAGAGACTGAACGAATTCACCTTGAAAGGAAAAAAAAAAAAAAAAA
>NW_008818604.1:0-331 GCF_000699105.1 Pygoscelis adeliae | reverse complement strand
GCGTGTCTGCCAGGGTGGGCTTGCCTGGGGACATTCCCAGTTCCCCAGGGGGAGAGGAGAGGAGAGGAGAGGCCTTGGAGGCCCGGTTTATTTTCCACTTATCTTTACTGTCATATCTGATGTGAAGGCTTACTGGGAGAGGCTTAAATGACAGGAACTAATGCATCACCCTGTTATTACTAGGGCGCTAGCACTTCAAACGATGCTAGTGACTTCACTAGTGACTTCAAATGGTTCCACCTTGTTTTGATTTGTTAGCATAACTACTTAGGAGTTGTCTGATATTTTGAAGCACACCTACAATAGCATTCTGTAGTATTCTATAGGCAGC
>NW_008818603.1:0-331 GCF_000699105.1 Pygoscelis adeliae | reverse complement strand
ATTCCGGGACAGCTCACAGATCCTGCTGAGTGTAGAATGACATCCCACTGTCACTGTCTTGTCTCCGCAGAGCTCGGAGGGTATCCTCTCACACAGTGTCTTTCCAGACCAGGGTTGGGTTGTGGCACTTGTGGGGCTGTAGAGTTCCTGGGCCTCAGGAAAGCTGTGCTCGAGGAAGACAAGGCGGCACAGAGCAGTGTTGCATGTTTGGGCACCAGTCACTGTCCTGGGTCTGCCTTCACCCAAGGGGCTGTTAGGTTCACTGGGACAGGGGACTCCAGCGTGTGACGTGCTACAGCGGATACCAATACTAACTTGTGAACACCTCAGC
>NW_008818602.1:0-331 GCF_000699105.1 Pygoscelis adeliae | reverse complement strand
CTGCGGGAGAGGGATCAGGCGGGGGCAGGCCGGTGAGGGCCAGGAGGTCGGCACCGCTGCCGCGGCACTGCCAGGTCCCTCCTGGCCCCCCACGGCGCTGGCCAGCCCCCTACGGTGGGTATGGGGGTCCTCCCGCTGCCACGGGGGGCAGAGCTGGATGGGATCCCCATCCAGCCGGCGGGGAAAACAGAGCCCAGAGCAGACTGCACTGCGCCGTGCCTCAGTTTCCCCACACAGGGCATCCCGTGCCCTCCTACCACCTCCCCTGGGGAAGGAGGGCGGCTCCACACCAGGAAAAAGCCCCAGGAGGGATGGAGACACCCCCCCCCCC
>NW_008818601.1:0-329 GCF_000699105.1 Pygoscelis adeliae | reverse complement strand
CAATTACCTGGCGTGCCGGTTTCTTGCATCGCCTCTCTTTCTTCATCTGAGACTGGCACCGTGTGACTGCTTCCCTTCTGAAAGGCCTCCTCCTCTCCGCCTCTTTAGAAAGAAAGCGGGACAGTTTAATTCCAAGTAACCGTTCCTCATCAGGAACACGACACCTTCAGGAGGCAGTACGCTCCAAACGCAATAATAAAGCCTAAAAACAAAGCCTGGGCTTTTGGGCATGCGTCTAGTCCAAACAATGTGTCATTCAGCGCAAAAAAATTAAGCACTTGACACTTTGCACTTTACCAGTACAGACAGCAAAACCTGACCTGCTGGGA
>NW_008818600.1:0-331 GCF_000699105.1 Pygoscelis adeliae | reverse complement strand
GTGGCGATGGGCAGAGGGGGGAGGAAAGGGGGGAGGACAGCCTTGCTGCCCCGTGGGATGTTTGGGGGCTATTGAAAATACGAACCTAGCCGTCCCCAGTGGGGTGGAAATATTACAGTTATAAAATGTCTTGCTGCTGCAAGGGAAAGATTCGGGAGGATGATTTGCAAGCTGCTGTGGCTGCTGTCCTGAGACGTTTCATTGAGACACTTATCTTCTAATATATATTTTTAAGGGGTAAATTAACTTGGGTTTTTGAGGGAGGAGCTGCTAACCCCACAAGTTCCCCGTGCCATGTCCAGCCGGCGCTGCCCCGTGCCCGGGCGAAAGG
>NW_008818599.1:0-331 GCF_000699105.1 Pygoscelis adeliae | reverse complement strand
ACCACGGCCTGTCCCTGCTCCATCCCTTACAGGTCCCAATGGAGAGTCCCCTCCATCGGGACAGCCAAACCCGGTGCCCCCACAGCATGAGGCCCTGCCGACTGGTGCAGGGAGCTATCAGGAAGGCAACGGTGGTTCGGCTGAGTACATCAACCCCGTTCACAGCAGGAAACCGCGCTCCGCTCACGCCTCGGGGAGCGCCGCAGCAGCACCAGCACCAGTAGTAGCAGCAGCAGCAGCGTAAGGTGCAGCAGCAGCATAAGGTGCAGCCGCTCTCCCTCCAGCATGGCAGCTGCAGAGACATGGGGGCAGCAGGCAGCCCGCAGCCCCC
>NW_008818598.1:0-331 GCF_000699105.1 Pygoscelis adeliae | reverse complement strand
AGCTACATCAGCGGCATTGGCATCCACTGGTACCTGGATTTCCTGGCGCCAATCGACCTCACGCTCTCCATCACCCATCACCTCTTCCCGGACTACTTCCTCCTCTCCACGGAAGCCTCCACTGGCTCCTACTTCTGGGAGCCCAGGGTGGTGCTGGGCGGCTGGGCGCGTGGGAGCAAGTACAGCCACAGCATCCTGACGGTAGGGCTCAGCAGGGGCTGCTGATGCACCAGCCACCCCCTGTGCCTGCCTGCGGCTCAGCACCATTACCTGCCCCACAGAACCTCAACAACTACGTGACAGGCTGGACCGACTGGAACCTGGCCCTGGA
>NW_008818597.1:0-331 GCF_000699105.1 Pygoscelis adeliae | reverse complement strand
CGGTGGCAGGGGAAGGAGAGGGGAGATGCAGGGAGGCAGGCAGGGAGCGGGTGACCTTGTGATGTCCTCACCATCCTGCTCTGCTCCACCACCTCTCGTTTTTGTCCAGGCACTGTAGACATCTCTGAAAGCTGTAATCTGCAAAGCTCTGGGGGGCTCCACACTGCGCTGGCTGCTATTATCCCCGAGACAAAGAGGGACGGGCAGGCAGATTACCTTGGCTTTTATTTTTTCAGCTGGAAGCAAAGAAAAGCCTTAAATGAGCTTGCTGCCGGGGAGGGATTGAACACGCAGAGCCCGGAGTGCCCCGTGCTCCTTCCCTCCCCAGAAG
>NW_008818596.1:0-330 GCF_000699105.1 Pygoscelis adeliae | reverse complement strand
CCCTAGACCTGGGTGCAATGCTGCACTCCAAATCCAGGCGCACGCCTCCCCCAGAGCAGGGTGCATCGCCCCGGCCGTGCTCGGAGCCCCCCAGGCCCGGGGGGGCTGCGCTGCCCCGGCTCGGAGCCCCCTGGGACTGTGTATAAATGGTGTCAATGCTGTAAATGGGCGCTGGAGCCGGTCCTCGTCCTTCGCTCTCGCTCCGGGTCTGCGGGCGTGGGGACAGGGGCCACGGGGCCACCTCGTGCACAGGGGCTGGGGGACGCAGGGCTGTCCCCATGTGGGAGCTGGTTCCTCGTGCGAGGCCCCGTCCCGCAGCGGCTGCTCCGG
>NW_008818595.1:0-331 GCF_000699105.1 Pygoscelis adeliae | reverse complement strand
GGGCACAAAACTCACGGTCGGTGGAGCGTAAAATTCAACTTTTGGGGCGCAAAGTCCAGATTTTTGGCCACAGAATTCGAGACTCGGGGGCCAAAAATTGTGAATTTCGGTTGGATTCCGCTCCAAAAAAAGAAAAAGGGGCGGGTTTGGTGCCGAATTTCACGGTTTGGGGCAAAAATCGGGGGAAAAAGGGCGTTTGGGTCCGGCGGCGGCGGGGTTTTTTTGCGGAAAAGCGCCTCGTTTTGGGGGAAAAAAGGGGGTTTTGGGGGGTAAAATGGTACAGGAAGAAAATGTGGTGGGGTTTTCCCCCATAAAATGAGTGGGTTTGCCG
>NW_008818594.1:0-331 GCF_000699105.1 Pygoscelis adeliae | reverse complement strand
GTCCGAATCCCCGTGGAAATCCCTTCCCCTGCCGCGCGGGAGCGTGGGGACGCCTCTCCGTCATCCTTGCTCCCTAATTAGTCCAAGAAGGAGTTACGTTAATCGTATTTTGAAAGGCTGGAAGCCGCATCTCCAAGCGCGGAGCGTTGGTAACAGCCGAGGGGAGAGAGCTTGGCCTGTTCCTCTGGCTGCCGTCACGCTCAGGCTGGGAGGAGAAGTCGGCCACAGAGTGGAGGATTTGGGGTCGTTTCTTTTTTTTTGTTTGTTTTTAAACAAAACTTGGTATCCTGATGCTGTTGGTAAGAGCTTGGTGCGGGGCGGGGGGGGGGGT
>NW_008818593.1:0-331 GCF_000699105.1 Pygoscelis adeliae | reverse complement strand
CCCCTCCCCAGCCTGTTCCCCAAGCCCCTTGCCATGCTGCCTCCACCCCTCCTCCTCCACTGCTCCCTTGGGAAGTTTTTTACCCAAATCTCTTGCTGGGATATTTCTTTTTTTCCTTTTCCCCCAGACCTCTTCCTGCTCGCCCGGTTCCCATGGCCCTGGGGAGCAGGTTACTTACCTCCCCTCGGGAGCTCTTCCCTGGCAGGAGGCAGTGGCTGTGTCTCTCCCCCTGTCCCCGTCCCCCACCCCGGGGCGTCCCACGTCTTCCACGCTCGCCCTCCCCGTGGCTCTTGTCACCCCTCTGCATTGTTCCCCCTGGTCTTGGGGTCCC
>NW_008818592.1:0-331 GCF_000699105.1 Pygoscelis adeliae | reverse complement strand
CCGCCGATCCTCTTGCCTCCGCTGGGGAAGGAGGGACAGCCCTGAGGAGCCCTGTGGCCACCCCAGCAGGGAGCCTGCGGCCCCCCAGCCACCCCCACAGCACGACATGGATCCCACAGCCAGGATCCCCGAGGGGACAGCAGGGCTGCCTAGGCTCTGCTGCTAGGCCCAGCCCACAGGGAGAACACTCACCTGCTCCCCTGTAGCCATTCTGCCCAGCTCAGGCTCCCCCCCAGCCACCCCTGGCTCTTAAGTGCCCACAGGCGGGCGGGATGAGGCAGCCGTCCCACCTGCAGCTGGTGGGGCGGGAGAGCGGTGTGCTGGGGAGGGG
>NW_008818591.1:0-331 GCF_000699105.1 Pygoscelis adeliae | reverse complement strand
GCCCAGCTCGCCCTGCCCTGCGGTGCCAACAGCTCCAATCCTCTGCCCCAGAAGGTCCACGAGAGCCCCCATGGGCCACAAGGAGAGGGGGACTGGCGAGGAAAGGGGACAGGAGCACAAACTCGACCCACGGCCCTGCCTGGGCCTGCTCCTGCACGGGCTCTGTGGGCCTGGGGCACTGCACCCCAATCCCCCGGCCATGCCAGACAGCCCTGGCCAGGGCAGCCTCTCCTCCCTGCCTCACCCGGGCTACCCTCCCCTTTCCCAGCAGCGGGGCGAGGGAGCCTGGATGGGACTGCAGGGACCCTGCCCAGTGACACAGACAGGGAGA
>NW_008818590.1:0-331 GCF_000699105.1 Pygoscelis adeliae | reverse complement strand
TTTTTTTTTTTTTAACTCTTTCAGGTTATTCCTCTCGTTTCCGGCAGCGGTTGCCGCCTGGGAGGCCGGCCCTGCCCGCGGGTCAGCAGGAGGGACAGGCTGCGAGCACGAAGGGAGAGCCCGTGACGGCCCGCGGCCCCCTCCGGCTCCAGGAGCATCTGACCTCCTCAAGGGCACGTCCCCAGCACCGCTGCGGTGTTTTAGGGTGTCTCAGAAGCTCCCCTGCTACGGAGAGAGACCCTCAAGCCACGCTTTATTCCGAAAGAAAGACAAGACAGAGCCAAACGCCGTTCCGAAGGAGACATTTACTAGCCCGGGCGATGCCCGACGT
>NW_008818589.1:0-326 GCF_000699105.1 Pygoscelis adeliae | reverse complement strand
GCCATCTCCCTGCTCCTGCCTGCATCCCTGCTTCTGTCCCTGCTGCTGCCCCTGTCCCCGCCCCGTCCCTGCCCAAATCCCCGCCCGTGTCCCGTCACTATCCCTGCCCACATCCCTGCCCACATCCCATCTTCTGCCCCTGCCTGCATACCGTTAGGAAAATCTCGTTCTCTAAGTATTGTACCAATTAGTCGTTATAGTATGAAATTGTATGAACTTTCTCAAGAGAGAGAGATATATATAGTTTATGTTGTATACTGCATAGTTACGGTTCAGTGGGCATGGCTACAGGCCCCCACCGATGAGGTCTCCCCTCAGCCTCCTTT
>NW_008818588.1:0-330 GCF_000699105.1 Pygoscelis adeliae | reverse complement strand
GGTTAGTTCTTCTAGTCAGACACAGAAATAGGAATTGATTTCTTCATCTTTGCTGAAGCAGACTTTTAAATAGATATTGCTAAGGAATGCAAAAATAACCAAAAAAAGTTAAAGGAGGTACTTTCATCCTCACAAGAAGTATATCATTGAAGTGTTTCTCGTTAAATTCTCTTCTACACTCTAAAGGGTCCCCATTTTCTCTGCTCCCAAGGAAACCTCCAAAGCTGTTTATTGGTTTTCAGGGAAAGGAACACATAGTTCAGGGCTCAGAGCTATGAATGGAGAACATTTACAAAACACTATAAAGGCAAATAAAGCAAAGAGCAAACA
>NW_008818587.1:0-331 GCF_000699105.1 Pygoscelis adeliae | reverse complement strand
ACGTAATGACACGCAACGACGTGTCACAGTGCGTGATAACGCGCAACGACACGTCACAACACGTGATAATGCACAACTACACGTAATAACATGCAATGACATGTCACAACGTGTGATAAATAACATGCAACGACACACAACAACACGTCACACCGTGTGATAATGTGCAACGACACGCAATGACACGCAATGACATGTCACAACGCGTGATGACGCGCAACGACACGCAACGACGTGTCACAATGTGTGATAATGCGCAACGACATGCAATGACGCATCACAGCATGTGATAACGTGCAACAACATGTAATAACACACAATGACACGTTAC
>NW_008818586.1:0-331 GCF_000699105.1 Pygoscelis adeliae | reverse complement strand
GTCCCTCCGGATGGCGTCGTAGGCGTCCAGGAACTCAACCTGCTGGCTGGGTGTCCAGAAGTAGCGGATCAGGAGCTGGCGTGGGAAGAAATACCTTGGAGGGAAGAGCAGACAGGGATTCAGGGAGGAAAACCGCAGGCACGAGCTGGGGCAGTCGGATTTCGTGCTGCCGGAAAGAGGCGCAAGCAACGTCCTGCGCCGGGGCAGCACACCTCGCCCCCAGGAGCTGCGGACGTTCGCTCCTCCAAAGGGGCGAGCTCGGGAATCATACAGTCGCAGAATCATTTGGGTTGGCAAAGACCCTTAAAATCATCAAGTCCAACCATTAACC
>NW_008818585.1:0-330 GCF_000699105.1 Pygoscelis adeliae | reverse complement strand
CCTGCCCTGCCTGTGCTCAGGGAGGGCTCAGCAGCTTGTCAACACACCCAAACGTGTGTGTGTGTATGTATATATAATAAATATTGTATTTATTATATGAATATTTATATGTTTTTATAAATATAAAATATTCATATAATAAATCGAATTCTATTTTTATAGACGACGTATACAAAATATTTATGGTACTTATATATTCTGTGCAACTCGGGACGGCGCTCTAGGAAGGTGGACGGGGGGATGTTGGCTGCGGTGCTTGGGCATCACGAGGATGCGATGCTCAAGGATATCCAAAGGACCGCAGCTGGAGGCTCCGGGGACCAGGGCTTC
>NW_008818584.1:0-331 GCF_000699105.1 Pygoscelis adeliae | reverse complement strand
GTAAGGGCTATACTGGGAGCACTGGGAGCGGGGAAGGGCGGGCAGTGGCGTTACTGCAGCTAAGAGTGAGAGATACTGGGTATACTGGGAGTACTGGGAGTGACAGGTGTCGTATACTGGGAGTACTGGGGGCTGGGAATGGTGGGTGATGGTCTTACTGGGAGCTACTGGGCGTACTGGGAAGCGGGAGCCCGGGTGGAGAGGGAGTACTGGGAGCGGAGCGGGAGAGGTGTTGGGAGAACTGGGTGTGCTGGGAGCGAGGGGTAATGGGTAGACTGGGAGGACTGGGAGGGACAGCTGATGGCTGTACTGGGAGCTGGGAGTGCCAGTA
>NW_008818583.1:0-331 GCF_000699105.1 Pygoscelis adeliae | reverse complement strand
AGGCTGGACCTCCTCTCTTCCAGCTTTTCGACTATATCTCCGAGTGCATCTCCGATTTCCTGGACAAGCACCAGATGAAGCACAAAAAGCTGCCCCTGGGCTTCACCTTCTCCTTCCCCGTGCGGCACGAGGACATCGACAAGGTGAGGGGGTGGCCGGGCAGCACGAGGGCTCGGGGAGTCCCCATGACCCGGCTGCACCCACAGCCCCGTTTCGGTCTTACCCTCGCGCCAGGGCATCCTCCTGAATTGGACCAAGGGCTTCAAAGCCTCCGGCGCGGAAGGGAACAACGTGGTCGGGCTCCTGAGAGACGCCATCAAACGGCGAGGGG
>NW_008818582.1:0-331 GCF_000699105.1 Pygoscelis adeliae | reverse complement strand
AAACCGAGGTGTGAACGCAACCGCCATAGCAGGAGCCTTCCCCGGGGAAGGCTCAAACATATTTACGGAGCTGAAATTCTATTTATTCCTTCGCTGACTATAGAAACAGAGGTTATCTGATTGTTGCGAGAGATTATTTTGGATATATTGCCTATTAACTTGCTGTGGCTGGTAACCATGATAATGTCTGTTATTAACAACCACCAAATAATTCAATTGTTTTTGCCTTTTGTTAGAAAAAAAAGCTTATTTTCCATTGACGGTGTATAGGTTAATAACGACTTAGTTGTGTTTGCTGTTTCTTGGGGGGGTTTTTTGTTTTTTTTTTTTT
>NW_008818581.1:0-331 GCF_000699105.1 Pygoscelis adeliae | reverse complement strand
GCAGTTTCTCAGTCATTGGGACTACAAGCAAGACGACAAAAATTACACATTAGCCTCGTATTTCTCAAGCAGAATCAGTCCCACCCAATACACTCTCAAGCCTGCCCCAGACAAAGGCGCTATTGGGAGCTCAAATTCTCCAACCAGCCAAGAACAATTTTTATAGAATCATCTCCACCACTATTGCAAATATTTGTATAAGCAGTAGCCTCTGAGCATACACTACACTGTTGCTTTAAGCAGCAGGCAGTGTGTAACACAGCATTGAGGAAAAACCAGGCAGAGTCTACACGTAACCTAACCAACAGTCCTTATCTTGTTGATATCCTGT
>NW_008818580.1:0-330 GCF_000699105.1 Pygoscelis adeliae | reverse complement strand
TTTTTTTTTTAATAGGATTGAGGGTGTGGTTTGAAATTCATTACAACAGGGGAAACTGTAGAGCTGTTAAAGGACATTCTTATTCCCATGCCGGTGTCATTGCTGCTGCAACTGTGCTGAAGCTAGGTCATGCTATAAACTGGATTGCTGAAAGGATACTCTTTGTCTATGAGGGAGGAGAGAACTTCCCAAAAAGGCATGCCTTTATTTTTTTTAATAGCTACAGGTATTTCACTGATCTGGTATACAGTGTAGTTCCAGTTACGCTGGAGAGATTCTAGTTATAGCTGAGGAGGTCTGATGAAAAGAGATAGGAGCAAACTGTGAGGG
>NW_008818579.1:0-330 GCF_000699105.1 Pygoscelis adeliae | reverse complement strand
GAATCGGCCTGCTTTTGGGGCAGATCCCGAGCCCCCGGCTGGCTGGAGAGGATCTCGGTGCGAAGGAGAACTGCCTCGTCTGTGCAGGAAAACGGTAGCTGCTGCTGTTGCAAAGCACAGACATTATATGGCAGTTGGGAAACTGCAGGGTGCGGGAAACCCATCTGCCACAAACCAGTCCGGCGCGGCTGCGGATTGCTGCAGCCTGTACCTGCCCACCCTGCCGAGAGCAGGGGGGCCCTGGTGAGGGGCAGGGGCAGGCGAGGGTCCTCCGGGAGCGGTAGGTGCTGCTGTTCTTTGTAGCCTTGGGGAGCACAGCACAGATCAACC
>NW_008818578.1:0-331 GCF_000699105.1 Pygoscelis adeliae | reverse complement strand
AGCCTCGTGTGCTTGGGGCAGAGGAGGATGGCGGTGGGCCCTGGACAGAGCTTCGCACCCTGCGCTGGCCACGGAGCTGCTGGATCCTGTCCCCTCGGTACCAGCTGGGCACAGGGACTGTTGGGGAGCGTTTCCCTTGTGCTGGGCAGCTGCGAAAGCCCTCGGTGTCCCAGCGAGGAGCTCTGGCTCCGCTTAGGGCGTGGAAACGGCTAAGCAGCGCCCTCGGCAGGGAGAGCATCATCAGGGCTGTGCGCTCGGGGTCCCGTGCCGGGGGGAGAGGGCGTGCTGTGGGGAGCTCGGCGGGGACAAGCCCAGGTCCAGGTCATCAGCC
>NW_008818577.1:0-330 GCF_000699105.1 Pygoscelis adeliae | reverse complement strand
GCAGTCTGGTGCTGCCGGGAGCCGTGGGGCCCGGCCGGGCCCTGATACCGGTGATGCTGGGGGCCAGCAGCGCTGTGTCGCCCATTCCATTGAAGTTATCGCAGCACCCGGGCAGTGGGGAGCCATAGCTTAAAGCGCAGGGGGCTGGGGGACCAGGGTGGTAATGGTCCCTGGGCCGGGGCAGGTTATGGGGCCAGAGCCCCAGGCCAGCAGTTCAAGTCCTCCGGTGCTGTGGGGTTTCAGTGGACCAGCTGCATTAAACCTGTCCTCTCTGCTGCGCAAAGGGCCTTTGCCCCCTGGTGTCACCCCGGGTTCTAGGTCGCTTGGTGG
>NW_008818576.1:0-330 GCF_000699105.1 Pygoscelis adeliae | reverse complement strand
GTTCCTCATCGCTTTGAAGTGCGCGAGAACGAACGGCGGGTTGCCCTTTTGTTACCTGAACTTGCTAACAGATAGAATATACAGACAGAATAGATACGCATCCTATCACAAACAGGACGTGCATATTTAGAAGCGCGGGAAGCGTTTGGCAGAGGGCTAAGGATTTCAGTGTGGCCCACAGCGGTCCGGGGGCCCGCTCTTGCCTAAGGCGTAAGCTGGGGGAGAGGGGGGCGGAGGGAGAGCCCAGCCTGCCCCCGCGGCCGGAGGGCCGGGAGACCCTGCAGCGGCAAGGTCGGCTCACGAAGCGTCGCCTCCTGCCACGGGGACAAC
>NW_008818575.1:0-330 GCF_000699105.1 Pygoscelis adeliae | reverse complement strand
CTTTTTATGCTATTCCTTTCTTTTTTTTTCTTAATCGTGGAGAATATGTCCAGGGAAAAATATAAAAATGCTGCCTCGTGTTCCCGTTTTAATTCCCTTTTCCCTGCCGCGCTGTAGCTAAAAGCAGCGAGTCCGACCCCTCCGTGTCAGCCCAGGGAAACTTTGGGTCCCTCCAGCCCCGGACTGTCACCTTTGGGGCTCACCCAGGGGTATAAAGTTAAAATGTACCATTTCAGCACTTAAAAAGCCTTGATTTGATTTCGAGGAGCAAATGAATGAGGGGAAAAATGACATTTCTCCCCCGCCCCCGGAGCTCCCGGGGTGTCCCCG
>NW_008818574.1:0-330 GCF_000699105.1 Pygoscelis adeliae | reverse complement strand
CCACCGTGCCACAGCCCAGCCCACACGCCACGGGGTGCTCAGCCCCCCTGCTCAGCATTGTGGGGAGGGGTCCTGCGTCCCCAGCTGCATCCCCCGTTTGCAGCGGGGGCTGGAGGAGGGGGTGCTGGGGACCCCTGGCACCGGCCGGGTTATATCTGACGGCCGGGCGGTGCCGGGCAGGCCGGGTTTATTTATGTTTTCCTCCCTCTTTGTGCCGGGGAAGCGGTGGGAGCGGGAGCGAGCAGCGGCGGGAGCGAATACTGCTTCGTCATGATGCCGGCTAATTCTCCTCTTGTTGGGAAAGAAACTGAGCCAGCAGCAGAGGTGGGG
>NW_008818573.1:0-330 GCF_000699105.1 Pygoscelis adeliae | reverse complement strand
CCAGGTGCAGCAGCCGATCGTTTATGCAGCATTTGCATCTATTTAAGCATATTCCAATCAGTGTCAGTAACGCCACCAAACCCAGACCGCTGCTGAGCAGCTCGAGCATGTGCCAGTGTGTGGGGGGTGACGCTCCTGGGGAAAACCAGGGGGTCATTGGGGTGACCGTAATGCCTCCTGTGCTGGAGAGGCTGCCTGGGGCAGGGGTGCTCAGCTGGGGGCCCCCCCGGGATGCCGTGCACCTCCCCAGCCCTTTACCCCCCTCTCTTTCTCCTTCAGCTGCTGTTTTTCCCCCCAAGGAAACCACAATGTCCAGGTTCGCCAGCAGCT
>NW_008818572.1:0-330 GCF_000699105.1 Pygoscelis adeliae | reverse complement strand
TTTTTGTATTACCTAACTCTTCAGTTTCAATATCTAACTTCAACATGCTAAATTTCTGATCCATCATGCAGAAAGACTCCTGGTACCTAAGAACATGCAGATGAGTCCCAGCATGCCTGTACAATGCACAGTAGCTGCCTTCCCAGGAGACATGTAAATGGGTGATCTGTGAAATAGTGATCCTGAATAATTTTTCACAAGGAAAGTCTTTCCTAGGATCAATAGAACAGGCTAAGACTTTTTTGAAGGGCTTTTATTTGCCCACTGGTATGTCAAAAGAGGATTAGCAACAAAACTTAACACTATATTGTATTTCACAGTTCAGTGAAA
>NW_008818571.1:0-328 GCF_000699105.1 Pygoscelis adeliae | reverse complement strand
ATCTCTCACTGTTTAGTTTGGGCTCAGTCAATGCAGAGAGCAAGTCCTGTTGGGACTCTGACGTGAATATGGGAATCTGACACGAACAATGTCCTTTTTCACCCATCAAAAGGATCATCACAGCAGCGGGAAACTTGTTTGCAGAAATGAGATTAGTAAACAATAATTGCAAACTCTCGTGTATTAGAATTAGAATTATTCTATTTTATTTTATTCAGACATGGTCTTTGCTAAAGTTTCCGCTCGCTCTGTCTTCCCATCTCCTGTGCTATATTCCACGCCTCTGTGTCCTTTCTTGAGGCGTTGAGTTGTGCACTTAACCCACCAC
>NW_008818570.1:0-330 GCF_000699105.1 Pygoscelis adeliae | reverse complement strand
CGATGGGCGGACGTCCAGCTCCGACGGGTGGGCACGTAGATCTGGTGGGAGACGCACAGGTCTGGCTGGGCGGACGTCCAGGTCTGACAGACGGACGCGTAGATCTGACGGGAGGACGGTGCGTCCATGGAGCAGCAGGGGCACCTCCTTCTTCATCGACGGGGCGGAAGCACTTCTGTGGGGACCAGGGAGCGTTCAACCCCACCAAGACCTCCAGAGTTTCCCAAGGGGCTTTCTGGAGACCCATGGGTGTCAACTGCGGTGTTTTCGGGGGCCCTGGGGGCTTCTTCTGGTGGCACCCAAAGCAAACTCCCAGAGAGTTGTGGTGAA
>NW_008818569.1:0-330 GCF_000699105.1 Pygoscelis adeliae | reverse complement strand
CCCTTCGCTACAGAAGCAAACTGTTAACACCTTCGCTCTTTCGCTAAACTGCGGAGATTGCACGCAAAGACCCGCGCTCCCCGAAGCGCCGCTTTCTGGAGCGCCCCAGAGTTCCCTGAGGCGAAGGGGTTTATTTGAAACGGGAAAAAGGGGGAAACCGTCGAATCGCTACGTGCCCGCCACACTGTGCCGCCGCAATTACTCCCTGCAGCAGAGCATCTCAGCGGAGAGCGATTAGAGCCAGTACTTAACCGCTTTAAAACCCGGGCTGGCCACGGCGGCGCAGGAAGGGAGAGCGGACGGCACGGCGACGAGAGCCAGCTCTCGGGG
>NW_008818568.1:0-330 GCF_000699105.1 Pygoscelis adeliae | reverse complement strand
GGGGCTGCCAGTCCCCCTGCGTGCCGTACTCCCACCGGCACGGCATGCTCCAGCGGGGACTGTGCCGTGCCGAGGCTTGACTGGGAGAACTGGCGCAGCACAAGGGCCGGGCTTTCCCGGCATGATATGCATCCTCCTCACCACGCTGCCAGGTGCGATGGACCCCCCATCCGACATGTCCCACTGCCATTGCTGACAGAGCTCCCCTGCCCCAGCCCCCCCACTCCCGGCTGTGCCTTGCTCCCAGCTGGGATTTTCCACCTTTTAAATAAAGTCCGTGTGGAAGCAAGGTGTCAGGCAGCGAGATGCAGCCCCTTCCAGGACCGGATC
>NW_008818567.1:0-330 GCF_000699105.1 Pygoscelis adeliae | reverse complement strand
ACTCTGGGCAGGGGCTCCTCCTGCCGAGCTGAGCTTGGGAGGGGAACTGCCCAGGAGCCGGGGTTTTACCCCCTGAGCTGCTTTTTTGGCAGTACCCCCGCAAGCATGCCTGCCTGGCATCACCTCTGTGCTGCCCGGGCTGCTGCCCTCTCCCAGCCCAAGGAGCATTTGTGTCCTTGTCCCAGGGCTCTCTGGAGCCGGTGGGAACAGCTTAAATCCCAGCAAAGCCGGGAAGGACGCCGGCTGGCTTCGCAGGAAGGGCCGGCAGCTCTGCAGCTGCCCTCGCATTGTGCTGCCTTCACAAAGCCTTTCTCCAGATATCTGGATCCC
>NW_008818566.1:0-330 GCF_000699105.1 Pygoscelis adeliae | reverse complement strand
AGGGCAGGAGGAAGGACAGAGGGACGGACGGATACAGGCAGGGCGAGGGAGTGGGACAGAGGGAAAAGGATGAGAGGAAGAAGGAAGGGGAGAGGGAAAGGGGGAGGCAGGGGCCGAGAGCAGGACACAGGGAAGAGAAGCAAGAGATCTGCAAAACAGTCACTACTATAAACTAGGAGCTAACTGCCTCTTCTCTGAAAAGGTGTGAAAACCGCAGTTAGTAAGGACACAAGGAGCTGCAGGAGCCACATGCCTGCTCCAGCCCTGTCACCTACTCAGCAATCAGTGACGTCAGAACTGCCACCATCAGCCCCGGCTGTGCTTGAAGAC
>NW_008818565.1:0-330 GCF_000699105.1 Pygoscelis adeliae | reverse complement strand
CTCGGGGGGCTGCAGCCGTGCCCTGCACCCCGGGCAGAAACCTCATTTTCACCTCCTTTTCTCCCAAAAGCAGATATATGCCCCGACTTGGCACCCTGGGGCTGCACGGCTTCTCACGGCATCCCCTCCTCATGGGCTGCCGGACACGGGCAGTCCCTTCCCACGGCGGCGGCCGGTCTCGCCTCCTCGGCTGCCGAGGCGGCGGTGAGTTACGGCCGCTCCCCGGGGCGATGCTCGCAGCCCGTATACGCCGATATCCATCAGCCTCCTCGCAGGCGCACGCAGATAAATGCCGTATCTCCAGCTCCACCTCATAAATACGCAGCTCCG
>NW_008818564.1:0-330 GCF_000699105.1 Pygoscelis adeliae | reverse complement strand
TCACGGGAAGCATGTTCAGGAACACACTGACCTAGTGGGCTTTGCAGAACAGCCGTTTTGCATATGACGACAGTTAATGTTTCAGAAAAAGAAAATAGGTCTCCACTCCACTGGATTTTTATCTAGTAGATTTTATTTTTGTTGTGTTGTAGTTCCCCCCCACTCCTTTGCGCCATTACACTGACACGCATATTCATTTTGCGCATGTCCATCTCCTGCTTCCAACCACATAACACAGACAGGGCTTCTTATGAGCCATTTTTATACTAGATAAAAACTGTCTTGGTGTAGAGTAAGATATTAGCTGGCTCAGAGACCCCTGGGACTTGC
>NW_008818563.1:0-330 GCF_000699105.1 Pygoscelis adeliae | reverse complement strand
GGGAGACTCCATCGCAGCTCCACTGGGACCCGCTCCCTGCCCCCGTGGGCTCCCCTGTGACGTCATAATCCTGCCTCTACCCCACAGGAGTATGCTATGATGTCACAACCCTGGTGGGGAATCCTGACTGCTAATGATATCACCAGCCTGATGGGAAAACCCACTCTGTTTGTTATGACATCACAACCCTCAGAGAAAACTGCACTCCCTGGGGCTCCCTAATGACATCACAACCCAACAGAACACTCCCTGCTCTCCAGAGGTGTTGTGTGATGTCACTACCCCGAGAGGGAACCCCCCTCACACCCCACCCCACGTGGGTCCTCGGTG
>NW_008818562.1:0-330 GCF_000699105.1 Pygoscelis adeliae | reverse complement strand
CGGCACGTCCTGGGGTCCCTGCAGCCGTGCAGTGCACGTGTGTGCGTGCGCGGCAGCGTGCAAGCCTGGGTGTGCCACGTGCACATGGCGTGTGTTTTCGGCTGCGCGCACCTCTGCACGGTGCGTGCACATGTGTGTGTCACGGGGGTTGCACGGGACGCCGTGCACGGCGGGGAGCACCCACGCACGTCTCCAGCGTGACATGCATGGTGCTACCTCCATTTGGGGATACCAGGGCAGGGGGGACACTCACCCCTGCTTTGCCCCAGCGCCAGGAACCGAAGGATGGGGTGGGGTGGGGGAGACATCGTGGGGTGTCTGGGACCCCCC
>NW_008818561.1:0-330 GCF_000699105.1 Pygoscelis adeliae | reverse complement strand
AGGGGTCTGCTTCCCCCAGTCCCCTCTGCAGGGGTAGCCGCCCTCCCCTCCATCCTCTTCTCCATCTGATCGATCCTCGCCCCGATCGATGGGCGCTTCCCTGCGGGCGAGGGGCGGTGCTGCCCGGCTGGGCAGGCAGGCAGGCAGGGAGAAATGGTTTTTCGCAGAGCCTTGAGCGGGTTCCAGCATCGATCTCCCGGCGAGGAGCAGAGCCTCGTCAGAGATCAATTAGGCCAGTCATTAGCCATGCCCCAGAGCAAAGCGTGAGAGTCTGGGTGGTGAGCTGGGAGTGGGGGAAATGCCAGGCTGGGAGAGCTGGGAGGAGGTGCT
>NW_008818560.1:0-330 GCF_000699105.1 Pygoscelis adeliae | reverse complement strand
TTTTTTTTTTAAAGAAAGACGTGTAAAGAAGGCTGTGCTCAGATGCTTAGAGACGCATGGGCATACTGAATTCTGACATGAGATCTAAATTGTTTAGGGTCATGCTCTTTCTCTTTTTTGTTAATACCAGTGAAACTGTTAGTACTTTTTGCATTGTGAGGTAATGTTCAGCTCAAGTGCAAGTCACATTTGGACTCAAATAATTGAGTTTGAATAAAGCAAGATCTGTAGTATCTCTACTTTTTTGGTCTCTTGCCCTGAGCAAGATGAGGAAGAAAAAAGTTCAGCAATTGGTCTGCCCCCAAACACAGATGCAAGAGGTTATTTTTT
>NW_008818559.1:0-330 GCF_000699105.1 Pygoscelis adeliae | reverse complement strand
TCTCGGGGCCCGGCAGCCGTCCTCACCAGTCCGTGCCAAAGCATCTCTGACACAAATGGGCAGAATGGTTAAGAGCAAGAAGCTGGTGAGAATAGCCTGTTGCTGAAATTACAGAAAGATGAAGGATGAGAACATGAAATTACAAAAATAAGATTCTCCCTTGAGCTTATGTAATGGGTTTCTTACATGCCATGTATCTCTTCACTGCATAAGGCGGTTTTGTACTGTGTGCTGTGTTGTTAACCCTCTGGAGGCTGTGCTTTTCTGTATTTGCTGTTATCCCATGACATATATTAGGCAGAAAATGTTTGAAGGTACATGAAAATCAGG
>NW_008818558.1:0-330 GCF_000699105.1 Pygoscelis adeliae | reverse complement strand
CGAGTCACCCCCAGCACCCAGCCCGCGGCCAGCAGAGCACCCTGCCCAAACCCCGAGCACACCGGGCTGTCACCCTCTCCCCAGCCCCGGTGTCCCAGGGGTCTCCGGTGCCACGGCGGCCTTACAGGTCGCTCAGGATGTCCAGTGGCTTGAAGAGATCCCGGGGCAGCGTCTGCAGGTTGTTGTTGGCCAAGGACCTGGGGGGTGAGAGGGGTCGTGGAGGCGACACAGCCACAGTGAAGGGGCAAGAGCCGTCCCCAATGTCCCCGGGGAATGCGGGACCCCCAAGTACTCACAGGTGGGTCAGGGACTTGAGCCCGCGGAAAGTGG
>NW_008818557.1:0-329 GCF_000699105.1 Pygoscelis adeliae | reverse complement strand
CGCTCCTCATCAGACTTGTTCTCCAGACATCTGGTATGGAAATGATTTACTAACTTCATCCCATGGAGCATCTCTGGGGGAGCAGGGGGGATTCATTCTAAGTCCCCTCCCGGTTGACGTCCCCTCTCCCCTTCTCCTACCCGCCCTGTTCGGCTCCCTGGACCCTTTCTCCATGCCTTCAGCCTTCCTTTCTGAGAGCACACGCTGTAGTTCCCCACGTCCTACAAAATGAAGGATGAACACGGTGTTTGGGAGGCCCCGTAAAGGGAACGGATTAGGAAGAGGGTACAAGTCACTAGTCCCTGTCCTGACAGCTTTTGCCTGTTCGT
>NW_008818556.1:0-330 GCF_000699105.1 Pygoscelis adeliae | reverse complement strand
CGCCTCTCCCGAGCTTTCCCCACACTCGGCGCCGCTTGTCATTCAAGCAAACCCCATGGCCTTTAAGCTGCCAAGGTACCAGAGCTGCTCCGGAATTGGAGTTCGCTCGGCTCCTGCCCTGGAGCAAGGAATCTGAAACGCTGCCACTGGAAACGAAACACAGCATCCGTCATTTTACTTGCCAGGAATATATCCAGCCCCCAAAAAAAGAAATACTGCCTGCTAAAGAGCCAGCAACAAAAGCCCTCGATTTCACCGGCGAAGCAGAGCCCGGCATCGGGCATTTCCACCCGGCTCCCGATTCTCTGCCGAATTCAAAATCACCCAAAA
>NW_008818555.1:0-330 GCF_000699105.1 Pygoscelis adeliae | reverse complement strand
AGGGCCCAAGCATGCTGGGGGCGGCAGCGACCCGAGGCGGGGGCTGATGGCAGGGGCTGGGCGCGTGTGTTTAGTCGGCTGCCGAGTTGGGGATGCAGTGAGAGCATCTCTAAGCACAGAAAGCACTGCTTTTGCCCCACTTTGCTTTCCAGATTTTAAGGAAATGAGGCTATCTGTCACCGGGGAGGGGACACTGAGCACAGGGCAGCAGCGCCCGGCTGCTCCCGGCACGGGGTGGTGTCTGGGGAGGCGCGTGGGGGTGAGCTGGCACCGAGCGTCCCCCATGCACAGGCACCTTAATGACCAAAACCCACCAGTTTTCCCCTCACT
>NW_008818554.1:0-329 GCF_000699105.1 Pygoscelis adeliae | reverse complement strand
AGTCAGAAAGCCAAGGATGCAAGAGTACTGCCAAAGCATTTCCAGCCCCCAAAACTGTCTCTTAAAGCTCTGGCTGGCCATCAGGCCTGATGCAGGCCCTTGCAGGCTCCCCAGAAAGGGTGTAAGAAAGGGGAGCAGAAGACGAGCCAGTTTTGCTCACAGGATGGTAGAAGAGTCGGGGCTGTCATGGACCTCTGGAAAAGGTCTAGTTTAACCCCCCTGCTCCAAGCAGGGTCGACTAGAGTAGGTGTACTGGGTCTGGCTGGGCTGGAGTGAGCTTTCTGCATAGCAGCCGGTATGGACAGCTGCGATGTTTTGTGACCAAAACC
>NW_008818553.1:0-330 GCF_000699105.1 Pygoscelis adeliae | reverse complement strand
ATCACGCATCTTCCCCCGGCACCGAGCTGGGCTGCCAGCAGGATGCGGGTATGTCTGTGCCGGCTGGGAGACCCCATCCCCACCCTGATGCCACGTCCCCAGCGGCAGAGGGGCAGGAGCTACGGTGGAGGGAGGCTGGAGCTCCCCAGGGTAACGCCAAGCACCGCCCAGGGTGCAGAGCAGAGAAGCCGCCTACCCCTTGTCCTGCCCCAGCCCCTGCGGGGCTACGGGCGACCAGAGGAGATCAAAGCAATCCCATGAGAGACTTCTCAGGCACTGCCCACAGCTTCCTTCCAAGGGAGGGGGCGGATGCCACAGCTGGCCAGCGTG
>NW_008818552.1:0-330 GCF_000699105.1 Pygoscelis adeliae | reverse complement strand
AGCTTTGGGGTAAGCTGCCACCTCTCTAGTCCACCACTCAGAGCATCCTGGATCTCCAGCTCAAAGGGGAGAGCGAGCCAGCAGCGGCAATCATGGCAACGTCAAATGGTTTTATTTCTTCATGACCCCTCTCTTCTCCTCTCTCATCAATAATTCACCTGAGGGCTTTTTTTTTCCCCACCCCCCTCCTTCTCACTCTCTTTTTTGATGTGGGGAGAGGGGAGAAAAGGGGGCACCGGAAAGTGTTTATTTTGTTGGGCAGCTTTTTGCGGCGTGTTTTAAAGAGCTCGCGAAAGGACCCGGGGAAAGAAAGAAAGGGAAAAAAAAAAA
>NW_008818551.1:0-330 GCF_000699105.1 Pygoscelis adeliae | reverse complement strand
TAAAGGTCTTTTTCAACCTAAACGATTCTGTGATTCTCTGGTTCATATTAATTGTGTTTCTTACGAAGGACCAGCTCCCTGCGCCGGGGGGGGTCAAAACCGCCCCAGAGCTGGGGGAAAAGAAGCCAAAGCCGGCAAAGGTGGGCACCCACCCGGGGTGCTGCCTTGAGGGATGGCGGGGGCCAAGGACGGGGAGCCGGGAGCGCTCAGGAGCTCGGGGAGATGCCGCAGGGGATGAGGCAGCCGGAAAATGAAGTTTTCGTCTCATTTCTCCACGGTAGAAGCTCCCCGGCGCGTGTGGGCATCCTCCTCCTCCTCCTCCTCCTCCTC
>NW_008818550.1:0-330 GCF_000699105.1 Pygoscelis adeliae | reverse complement strand
CCCCTCTGTGTCCCTTTGTCCCCCACAGGGCGCTGAAGTCGAGCCAGCACTCGGTGTGCTCAGTGACGGTGGTGGACACCCCCGGGGCGCAAAACCCCGAGCTGGCGGGGCAGAGCCGGGGGGCCACCTTCGAGGAGCTCTGCCACAACTACACCCAGGAGCGCCTGCAGCTCCTCTTCCACCAGCGCACCTTTGCCCGCGAGCTGGAGCGCTACAAAGAGGTAACGGGGACGCCCAGGGCTGCCATCGCCTCCTGCCCTCCCCTCCCCTCTCTGTGCGAGCATCTCCTATGATGTCCGCCCAGTTTCTTACCCCACAGTCGCTCTGGAC
>NW_008818549.1:0-327 GCF_000699105.1 Pygoscelis adeliae | reverse complement strand
AGACGGAGCTTTACAGAGCAGCTTATAGCACTTGCTGGTTTTCCCCTCACTTCCAAACTATTTCTTCTTGCTCGATTTACCAGAGCTCACTACTAACATCATTCTTTGAAGACAGGGTTATCAATTTCATTTTGATACCTTCTCAGCATTACTACATCTGAACACTTCTACACACGTTTATTCACTTACCTTCGTAAAACTTGTGTGTGTTAGTCCCCATCATACAGATGAAGGTTTGGAAAATTACTCATACCACAACTGCAGGATATTCATTTTACTCATTAACATACAGCCATTGACACAAAATGGGTTATTACAGGAAAAAAA
>NW_008818548.1:0-330 GCF_000699105.1 Pygoscelis adeliae | reverse complement strand
CGCTCCAGCCGCCTGATCTCGTTCAGCAGCCATTCCTCGTAGCCCTTCTCGGCTTGCTCCAAGTGCTGCCAGCCGTTATTGATGTCCTGGGGAGAGGGCAGAGGGCCTGGGGCTCAGGGGGCCGCCGGGGCGGGCAACGGCTGCTCTTCTCCCCCACCCCCTCCTCATCACCCGTCCACCGCCGCCGGCAGCAGGTCCCCTCCTCCCCACGCCGACGCCAACGGAGGCACGTGCCCCTCTGAGGCCGTTTTGGCCACTTTGGGAGCCCTGTCTGACACCAGCCCGGGTTTTGGGAGAAGCTGAAGAGGAATCCACCCCCAAAACCCCTCC
>NW_008818547.1:0-329 GCF_000699105.1 Pygoscelis adeliae | reverse complement strand
TAGAAAAGTGTTTTCTGGAGGCGCTGCCACATGGGTGTGGAAGAACTTGGAGGAGAATGTTTCTGGGCAGTCTCTCAGTCTCACTTGTTCCACAAAACTTTGCTGCTCTGCTGTAAAACAGCCTAAAGCAAGGTGTTCAGTCCAGGACCTGAATATCAGTATCTCTGGAAGGGGTATTTTGGAGAATACCTCAGGAGAATTTTAAAGCAGTCCAGAACTTTTAGAGTAAAATTTAAGTTGTAAAGGACTTCCTCAAGTACGTATAAAAATACACAGTGGCCAGAAGAATAGTGGTGGTCTATAGAATCACAGAATGGGTTGGGTTGGAA
>NW_008818546.1:0-330 GCF_000699105.1 Pygoscelis adeliae | reverse complement strand
CCTGCACTGGAGTGTGGGTCCCTGATCCTGCTCTGGGGGCTGTGGGGGCCTGATCCTGTACCAGGGGCTGTGGGGGGCCTGATCCAGCATTCCTGATCCTGCACCAAGGTGTGGGTCCCAGATCCTGCTCGGGAGGGACGTGGGGCCTGATCCTGCACTGGGGTGGTGGGTGCCCTGATCCTGCAGCCTGGGCAGGATGAGACCCCCCGTGGTGCTGAGGACAAGGCCAGAGAGCACCGCAGGGTGGCTGTGCCCCCCCTCGAGTGGAGTCGGGGCAGGTATGCATATAAATATACACATTATATACATACACATATACATATGCATATA
>NW_008818545.1:0-330 GCF_000699105.1 Pygoscelis adeliae | reverse complement strand
GGAGGATGCAGGGGGTACCCCCCCCCGGGGATGCTCAGTGGGGTCCTGGCAGGTACCTCTGTGTCTGTCTTGCTGCCCGTCCCCGGGAGGCAAGCACATGTCTCCATGCCCGTGTGGGGCTCAGGGGGGGTGACCCACCGCTGGGGTTTGGGGAGCGAGACGGGGAGATGTGGGGTACGGTGCTGTGGGAATACCGGGGTGCAGTGCTGGGAGATTCAGGGTACGGGACTATGCAATGTAAGGTGCAGGGCTGGGAAGTGTGGGGTGCTGCAGCTGCCACAGGGCAGCAAGGGGAGACACGGGGTGGGCAGTGCTGGCAGTGGGGCCAGC
>NW_008818544.1:0-330 GCF_000699105.1 Pygoscelis adeliae | reverse complement strand
ACACACACACAGACATCGCTTCGCTTTCCGAAGACACTCCCATCGCTCTGTACCGACGGACTACACATAGCACAGTGACTCGCGATGCTGCCATCTCTCTGCGCTACGGGAAACACACATCCCTTTGCTCCCCAGGACACACAGAGCGCCGCACATACGGCTCTGCGGCGATGACAAACACAGCGCTCTTCCCCCACGACAACACACATGGCTCCGCACCCCCACAACACACATCGTCCCGCACCCGACCGAAGCGCACATCGCCCGGGGCGGAAGCTCCTCCCCGCCCCCCGGTTCTCTGGCCTCAAGGAGTCACGCGGCCCTTGGAGG
>NW_008818543.1:0-330 GCF_000699105.1 Pygoscelis adeliae | reverse complement strand
CCATGTCTCCCTCCACCCACTCACCCACCCCGGGGGTGGACCCCAGCCCTGGGCACGGGGCTGCTGCCGTGGTCCCCGAGGTGGTGGCCACTGGGTGCCACAGGGTGCTGGTGGCTGAGCAGGGGGAAAGGTGCCACCTCCCAAGGGTTATGGGAGCCGCGTTGCCGTGGCACTTGGTGGCACTTGTCCTCTTGAGCCCAATAAAAGCCGCCCGTTGGCCCCGGGTGCAGAGAGCTGCGCCTGCACTCAGCCCCAGCAGCAGCGTGGGAGAGGAGCCCACCTCGGGGTGCAGGATCCGGCCGTGCCCCAGCCCTCTGCCAGCCTCCGCCC
>NW_008818542.1:0-330 GCF_000699105.1 Pygoscelis adeliae | reverse complement strand
TGCCCTTACTCACTTAACAGTGAGGTGATTGTAAGTAAGGCTTCACGGCTAAGATGACAAGAGGTCCTGAAAGTTACGGCTTCCCATTTCAGTTCTCAGCATCCATGGTCTGAAGTTACAGCAAGGGCCGTCAAGAAGTTAACTAGCTCTAAGTTAGCGTTAAGATGAAACATTTTCACCTACACCATTTTGAGATTTGTGTCCCCAGCAGTCAGCTCTCAGAAGTCACGGGGCAGCCAGGGAAGAGGGAGGGGTCCCAGCGGCAGGGACGTAGAAAGCAGGACTCGAGGCCCGACGGCCGAACACCGCATTAACTCCCTCCCCTCCCCG
>NW_008818541.1:0-330 GCF_000699105.1 Pygoscelis adeliae | reverse complement strand
ACTATGGGGGTGTTGAGGGACACCAGGGGACCCTGAGGGTGGGAGGGGACACCGTGGGTGACATTGGGACCCCAAGGGTGGCATGGGGACATTGGGGGGGGAAGGGGGGCATCTGGACCCTGGGAGTGACTTTGGGACCACAGGGATGGCAGGAGACCCCATCCCCACTCTTGGGGATCCCAGGGGTGACATGGTGGCACTGCCCCCACCCTGCTGGCCCTGACCCATGTCTGGGGCCGGGGGTGACACGGTGACGCTGTCCCCAGCCCGGTGGCCAAGGTGACAGGCAGCGCCCATCTGCTCACGGGGACAATGGCCAGGGTCCGGCAC
>NW_008818540.1:0-330 GCF_000699105.1 Pygoscelis adeliae | reverse complement strand
GGTGGCGCCGTCTACCAGGAGGTCAAGATGCTGCGGAAGAAGGAGCCGGTGGACCTGGACGGCAGCCGGAGCAATGCCGTCCCGCTGGGGGAGGCGAGCGGCCGGGAGCCCGTGGGGGAGCTCGTCCTTCCCGCTGGCGCCTTCCTCCTCCCCTCCGGGGAGGTCTTCAGGGGCATTGTCAAAGCCAGCGTCACCTTTCTGGACCCCAGGGACATGGCGACAGCCAGCGCCGCCTCCAGCGACCTCAGCTTCACCGATGCCGAGGGGGAGATCGTTCCCCTGCGGACCTACGGCATGTTCGCCGTGGATTTTCGGGAAGGGGAGACCGGC
>NW_008818539.1:0-330 GCF_000699105.1 Pygoscelis adeliae | reverse complement strand
CCCCTCCCCCAGCCGAGCACCCGAGGAGCTGCCAGGCCAAGGGCCGGCACGGCTGCACCGGCACAGCTCAGCCACCTGCAAGCAGCTGCGTGCTCCCACACGCTCCCACTGCCGGGCTGGAAATAAAACCCCGGAGCGGCAGCTCCCTGGCAAAGCACTGCTGTGCCCACCGGGGCCAGATGCTCTTTGGCAAAGCCAAAGCCCTCCCACACCTCGCTGCCGTCCCACGCTGCCGGGAGATGTTCTGCAGCCTTTGGTAAAGATGCACCAGCACGATTTTGCTGATTAAACACCCTTGGGCAGCTTGGAGGTGGCGGCAGCAGCACCGGC
>NW_008818538.1:0-330 GCF_000699105.1 Pygoscelis adeliae | reverse complement strand
CTCCGCCAGCGCCTTCGGAATCGGCGCGCCCGCCCTGAGCAGTGGCTCTCCCGTCGTGGCGTTCAGCTTCGGGGCTGGGCAGAGCGGGGCAGCCCCGGCGGCAACGCCGTTTTGCTCTTCCCTGACGCAGAGCGCTCTGGGTGCGCAGAATCAGAGCACGCCCTTTGCCTTCACCGTGCCCAGCACGCCCAACAACAAGCCCGTGTTTGGAGGTGAGTCGGGGTGGACGGGCCTTCTCGGGGGGTGAAGGGCAGGGCTAGGTTGAGGCAGCAGGTTTCCTGCCGGACCTTGCTGAGCTCCCCGGGCTCGGTGGCCCTAGAGGGGCTGGGT
>NW_008818537.1:0-330 GCF_000699105.1 Pygoscelis adeliae | reverse complement strand
CCGTCCCCCGGGACCCAAATTCGCGGCGCCAAACCTTCCCCTGCATCCAGCTGTCGCTGAAACGTGTTTCGGCTGCGCCGCGGCTCCTTCCCCGTCGCCTCCTTCCCCGTCGCCTCCTTCCCCTCCCCGTTTTGCCCCCGCAGGTTCTCTACATCCAGGCTTTCGTGTTGGTTTTCCTCCTGGGTAAATTTATGGGCAAGGTGTTTTTCGGGCAGCTGCGGGCAGCGGAGATGGAGGTGAGCGACGGCGGGGAACGGTTTAAATTCGGTGCCGGGGACGGGCGGATCCGTTGCCGGCGTTGGAGGCGGCATCGGTGCTGTTGGGGGGGTT
>NW_008818536.1:0-330 GCF_000699105.1 Pygoscelis adeliae | reverse complement strand
GCAAAGTAGTTGTACTCTTCATAACTGCAGATCAATTTTGAAAACTGTTGCTTGTTCATTGAACCAAATTCTCCCCTTTGGAGAGAATATGCAAAAATTAGGAAAGTTTGTAAGAAATTCATAGGAAAAATCCAGGAAACTTGTTTTTTATCTTTAATAGAACTACTCCCACTTGCATTGTAACATAGGGGCAGAGGATGGGATCCAATGTATTGAACTTAGGCACTGAACTTATTTTTAAATTTTAGGTTCCCTTTTTCCCCAACTGAAGAAGTTTCAGATATGATCAAAGGGTAGACGGTAGTTGTCTTTAAAAATTTTCAGGGGAAG
>NW_008818535.1:0-329 GCF_000699105.1 Pygoscelis adeliae | reverse complement strand
CGTCACGCTGCCGGGTCTTGTCGCTTCGGAAGCGGAGATGCAGGTCAGCGCAGAGGGTGACTTGCAGTTCCTGCAGGGAAAGTTAAAAATGAGCTTTCGGGTGTGCTGGTGGGTCGGAGAACAGCAGTCCCAAGTGTGTCTCCTCACTTAATTGGAGAGCCTTAAAATAGGGCATGGAGAAGCAATTAAAACTGGGCAGGGCTCATCCTGCTCCTCTGATGATGGCAGTGTTACTTGGGTGCAGTTTATCTTGGAAGAGACCTGACCCTGAGGAAAAGGGCACGTTTCTGGAGTCGGGGGGACGGGTGTGTGCTGGCAGGACCCACTCT
>NW_008818534.1:0-330 GCF_000699105.1 Pygoscelis adeliae | reverse complement strand
TTGTGTTTGGAGACAGCAGCTCAGCAAATTCCCCCTGACAATCCCCGGGCTGCCGGTGTTGTTTTTTCCCCCACTCCTCCGTGCCGGTTTCCCATCGGAAAGCCGGCCCCACAGCTGCTGAGTCGGCAGAGCCAGCTGCACCAGCACTTTGCAAGCGGGGTGCCTCTGCCTGCCCCCGGGCTGCACCCGAAACTGGCCCCCCGTTCGGGGTGGGCAGCGGCTGGGGGTCCCATGGGTGCTGGTGGGGAGCGGGCGACGTGCACGGTGCACGCCCAGCGCCATGGCCTTGACTCCCGGCGAGGTTTAATTTTAGAGGCGCTTCCTGCACTG
>NW_008818533.1:0-330 GCF_000699105.1 Pygoscelis adeliae | reverse complement strand
CAACCAAGAAACTTTCTCCATTGTACCAGAGAAGAGCAGTGAAGTTGTAACACCCTCTTGCAAAACCAACCTCAAATCAGGGCCAAAGGGGAAGTGCAAGCCCTTCTGGGGGTGAGAAAAGCCGTAACCCATCGCCTATCACTGCCCCATTGCCCGGCCACGTGATGCTCAGATTTCAGCCGCCTCCAGGGCCGTGGGCTGCAGCCTCCGGCGGGGAAAAAAACCCCGGGAAGTGGCTGGAGGACTCACGCAGCGCCTGGAATTTTTCACGTCCAGCTGCAAAATGAGCGGAGAAAAAAGGGGGTGGCAAGCACAGCCAAACCGCGGCAA
>NW_008818532.1:0-330 GCF_000699105.1 Pygoscelis adeliae | reverse complement strand
CCAAATACTGGATGTATGGCAAGATAAGATGCAGACTGCAGTGGAGATACCTGCATTTCTCTTCACAGAGTCAATGAATATCCAGTAGGATGTATAAATTCAGATTTGATGCCACAAATAGCCTTGACCAGGCTATTAACTGTTGTGGTGGGTTAGCTTTGACTAACAGCCAAATTCTCACCCAGCTGCTCGCACCCCTCCCCCTGTCAAACAGGAGGAGAAAATAGGATGGGAAAGCTCATGGGTTGAGATAGAGAGATTGCTTACCAGTTACCATTGCGGGCAAAAGAGACTCAACTTTGGGAAAAATAATTTAATTTATTGCCAATT
>NW_008818531.1:0-329 GCF_000699105.1 Pygoscelis adeliae | reverse complement strand
CAGCAACGTGCTAATGCAAATCCCAGGGGCGCCGGGCAGCCCGTCCAGAGGTCAGCGGGGAATGCGGACATCAAGCCGTGGGGGAGAAGGTTTGAACAAAGCCAGCTGGGAAGGAGCGGGGCTCAGCACGGGTTGCAAATGGTCCGGCAGTGAGTCCTGGGCACCGGGGAGAAGGGCAGGGCGGGGGAGCTCTCCTGGGGAGGAGAGGGGCAGGGATGCCTGGCCCGGGGAGCAGGAACAAGGCCTCACACGTGTACGTCCTAATCCACAGGCTTCTCAAAAGCAGACCTGAACGATAACAGCCCCGACCCCGGGGGTGCTCTGAGCCC
>NW_008818530.1:0-329 GCF_000699105.1 Pygoscelis adeliae | reverse complement strand
TCCAACTCAAACTGTTCTATGATTCTATGCTCTTCACCCCACACCACGGGACCCCCAGCAGCCTGCACCTGACCCTGCCTGGGCAACCCCCCAGCCATGTCTTGGCTGGATTCCCACCTCCTCGCCTGCTCAGGGTTGCTTTCCTGTCTGAACTTCCTCTGCCCCCGCTGCTCTTTTTCCTTCTCTATTTTACTTTCAACAAAGTATTTCTCTCCCCTACGGGATTTCAGGCACCTCGTCCCCTCCCCTCCCCGCCTCCCTCCTGCCCAGCGCCTGCCATCTGGTTGTGCAGAGCGGATGGTGGGAGCACCTCAGCGCCTGTTTGGGGC
>NW_008818529.1:0-330 GCF_000699105.1 Pygoscelis adeliae | reverse complement strand
GCGGTGTAAAAAGCCATTTCTGCAAATGCTCCTTGGAGTTGTTATGCCTTACACAGCACTGATGCTGCGGTGGCACTGGGGGGGTTGGTGGCCAGGGAAAAGGGACGATGATGGATCTGAGCAAGTGCACGTGGGGTATATGATCAATAAATCAATCCGTGTCCATGAAGCTGTCTTCTAAATGTCCGATTTTCCCGCTGCAGGCGAAGCAAAAGGGGAGAGCTGCAGCACGTGAGCCCCCGGCCGAAGGAGCATCCCCAGCCAAAGCCAGAGGGGCTTGCACTGCCTTTCCCGTTGAGCGGCGGCAAAGCCCAAGGGCTCCTTTCGATG
>NW_008818528.1:0-329 GCF_000699105.1 Pygoscelis adeliae | reverse complement strand
CCAGGGCGGTGCTCGGGAGGGACCCTGGGAGTTCTGGCCCACAGCCCGTGCCAACTCCCGTGCTGCCCATCCCTGATGGTGCAATCCTGAGCTGCCGGTTTTACCCCCCGCTGCAGCAGCACTGGGTGTTAGTGCTGCAAGGCCGGGAGGAGGGCGGGTGGAAAGCTCATCCCAGGGGCCGTCGCCATCCTGAGCCTCATGGTCATTTAATACTTCACCCATTAACTTAGACTAATAAACCTCGTGGGAGCGAGAGGCTAAAAGCCGTGCCAGCCGGGCAGTGCCTCCTTCACGAGCACCGCTCCTGCAGCCCCGCCATGGCGGCCGGC
>NW_008818527.1:0-329 GCF_000699105.1 Pygoscelis adeliae | reverse complement strand
AATGAAGGGGGCCTGGGGCCGGCAGCCCTGGGAAGCCGCTTCCTCTCCGCCCTGCCCGCTGCGTATTTTTCTCCCCAACCGAGTATTAAAAAGAAATCGGAGCCCATTTTCCTGCAATAAATTTGGCAGAATGGAGAGAAAATGATCTGGCTCTGGAGGGGAGCCAGCGGCCCCGGATACACACCGGGGAGCAGCTGGGCGCTGGAGCCCGGCCATGCAGCCTCGGCTCCCGTAGGTAGCAGGAAAGCATCTTCCCCGGCTCCGGTGCATCCCTCGGGGGACGGGGAAAGGGACCCAAAGCCCTTTGGGTTGCCTCAGGCTGATGGGGG
>NW_008818526.1:0-329 GCF_000699105.1 Pygoscelis adeliae | reverse complement strand
CCAAAGGTAATGCAAAACCATCCAGCCCACTGATGTAAAGAAGATAATTAAAGCAACAGGCAATTATACCTGCCATGTGTTCCCTATTTTGCATGACGTGAGGGCGATGCTCTCAGTACAAAGCTCTGAGCAAGGCATCCGGGGGGATGATCTCACAGGCAGAGCTGGCCTTATTTTGGGAGCCTTCTCTCCACCTACGGATTTGCGGAGCGTGTGTGATCTTCGGAGACGGGATGACATGAGCCCCAAAGTATGCTAACAGCTCCTGAGGTGTCGCTGCCCGGCCGCGGGGAGGCTGCAGGGCTGCAAACAGCCCCCAGCCCCACCCG
>NW_008818525.1:0-330 GCF_000699105.1 Pygoscelis adeliae | reverse complement strand
CTTTTTTTTTTTTTTTTTCTTCCCAGAAAATAAGCATTAACTTGCATTTCGGCAGTGTTTACTCGAATGCGCCGTATTTTCTTACATGGAAACTAACGTTCTTGAAATAAGGGGATTCTCTGATATCCTCGGAAGGGGTAAAACCCTCCGCTGTGCCTCGGGAAGGCTGCGGGCTGAGACTGCTGCTCCCTCCAGGGATTTCAGAGCAATTGGCTTAACTACTAAATCTGACCACGTTCATACAAAGGCACCGAGCGAAAGGCTGTTGGAAAACGCGCACGCTGCCGTAATAGAGGATTTAACATCATTAATACATTGCGCTTTTTTTTT
>NW_008818524.1:0-329 GCF_000699105.1 Pygoscelis adeliae | reverse complement strand
ACCCCGCTGCCCCCGGGACCCCCAGCCCACCTGATGGCGGTTCTCGCGCTGGAGGTGCAGGCGCGCCTGGATGTAGCCACGCGTCTCCTGGAAGGCCTGGCGCTGGGACACCTCGGCCGGGTAGTGGGTGCAGACCCCCACCACGTTGGTGCAGAGGAAGATCAGGGCATTGGCGCTGAGCTGGTAGGGGAGGTGGGCTCAGCACTGCCACCTGGGGAGCCCCGGTCCCACGGCGAGACCTGGCCAGCTCTGCCGCCCTCCTCTGCACCCCAAAACCCTGGCTCTGGTATTGGGGGTGCTGTCAAGAGGAGCAGGGGGGGGCTGCACGG
>NW_008818523.1:0-329 GCF_000699105.1 Pygoscelis adeliae | reverse complement strand
CCCTGCGGGGAACCCCATGAAGATTCCTGCCCCGGAGGCCCCCTGGGACTCCCCTTCAGCCTTGCCAAGGGGAACGTCCCCCACGCCGGGACGTGATGCTCGGCTTTGGGCACAGCTTGACCCCAAATCCCACTCCTTCCCTTGCTTGGGATGTGAGCCACGGGACGAGGACTCTCCTCCGCCCCACAGCCTCCCCGGGATGCCGCAGCAGACGGGGCGATGCCCCGTGGGGGTTCGGGAAGCCCGGGCTCCGCCGTGCCGCGGACCCACCGCCCGTGCCGTACCGAAAGAGGTGGTTGATGAGCGCCTTCAGCGTGGCCCGGTTCACC
>NW_008818522.1:0-329 GCF_000699105.1 Pygoscelis adeliae | reverse complement strand
ACCCAGAGCCCAGGGGCACCCACAGCCTCGCCCCGCATCGGGCTGCTATGGGACCTGTCTGCCCCCAGGGCAACCGGTGGCCCCCTCCCCCTCCCCGACCTCCATCGAGCGCTTGGGCTGCGGATAAACAACCCCAAACTGGAGCAGCCGGCTGGCAGCACCGCACGGGACAGGCTGACGGTTATATATAACGGGGCAGGAAGCCGCACAGGAACTTAACCTCAGCACAAAGGACAACAGGAAAACTCCCCGTGTTCGAAGCATCTGCTTTAGAGCTCTCCGATGGGCACGGGGATGAGGTTTGGGCAACCCATGGGGACGGGCAACGC
>NW_008818521.1:0-329 GCF_000699105.1 Pygoscelis adeliae | reverse complement strand
AGCTTAAAAACCTGCGGGCTGTGCCGTGTCCTCGCCTGTGAGGGGAGGGTCAGTCCCTGGCCCCCCCCCTGAGCGGGGCGATGTGCTCTCTCGGCAGGACGCGCTGCGCAACTCGGGCAGCGATGGGATGGGGCAGATCTCCCTGGAGTTCTACCAGAAGAAGAAGTCGCGCTGGCCCTTCTCGGACGAGTGCATCCCCTGGGAGCTGTGGACCATCAAGGTGAACGTGGTGAACCTGGCTAACGAGCAGGAGCGGCAGATCTGCCGGGAGAAGGTGGGCGAGAAGCTCTGCGAGAAGATCATCAACATCGTGGAGGTGATGAACCGCC
>NW_008818520.1:0-329 GCF_000699105.1 Pygoscelis adeliae | reverse complement strand
CGGTGCTGGGCTCGATATTCTCGTGGGCGTGGGGAACGGCCCCGGGGCAGGGCACGCCATCAGCCCCAGCAGGTCCCTGTGGTGGGGCTATCCAGGCCCTGGCGAGGGCTGCCTGCCGGGGCCAGATCCCCGTGTGCCCGCGCTGCTCAGGCGGCTGCCAGGATGGGTCCTCGCACGGCCGTCCTCCTGCTGACCCTCCTTTCTCTCGGCCTCCCTCCTCACCCAGACAAGTACCACTTCTGCCAGGGCAGCTTCTACTGGAGAATGACACCACGCTACCAGGTGGACCGGGTGGGCTACGTCAAGTACGACATCCTGCAGTGTCCTCA
>NW_008818519.1:0-329 GCF_000699105.1 Pygoscelis adeliae | reverse complement strand
CGGCTCAATTAAAAATAACGATTTTGTCCTTGGACAGCTACCAGTTCTTTGCTCTTACCGTCCCGGGACTTGCATTCAACCTCGGTAACACCCTGAAAGGCTGCAATCATTTTGCATACATTGCATCGTACCCTTCCAGTCCTGCAATACAGAGCAGTACCGAGCTGACAGCAGGCTGCTCAGATAGCTAGTTTGTTCGGTAAAAGAAAGGTGATGAGGCGCACGGGGTTAATTAAATCTTGCAGAGATCCAGTTGGTATGAGCAAAAATAATCCAGTCTTTAACAACCTGGTTGCACACGCTGGATATAGACAACGATGTCTGAAAAC
>NW_008818518.1:0-329 GCF_000699105.1 Pygoscelis adeliae | reverse complement strand
GCTCCAGGGGCTGGGGTGCCGTGACCCGCTGTCCTTCTCGCAGGATCCAAGGTGCTGGTGTCTCGCCCTGCCTAGAGCCTGAGGTCTCGCGTGCCCATCCGCCTCCCAACGTCACCAATGCGACCATGGGAACTGGCAGTGAATAGGCGGCCACCCTCTGCCCCTTTTAACCAGCACCGTTTCTCGGGGGGACCCTGCAGCAGCCCAGACCACCTTCGGCGAAGGTACGGGGCGCAGGGCGGTGGAGAGCCCTGTCACCTGTGGTGTGTGGGGACACGGGGCCGGTTCCGTGGTCCTGCTGGGGCCAGCCACCAGCTCCCGGGGGGCTT
>NW_008818517.1:0-329 GCF_000699105.1 Pygoscelis adeliae | reverse complement strand
TAGGTTTTGGTGGGTGCCTGACCCTTTAAGAGGCTTGGGGGGGTGGGAATTGAGGGGGGGTGCTTGTTTCCTGAAGAGCTTGTCGTTGGGGATGGAAGAGGGGTGCCTGGCCTTTTAAGAAGCTGGAGAGGTGCCTGGCCCTTTAAGAAACTTGGGGT
This sequence comes from Pygoscelis adeliae, assembly GCF_000699105.1. Taxonomy (NCBI): domain Eukaryota; kingdom Metazoa; phylum Chordata; class Aves; order Sphenisciformes; family Spheniscidae; genus Pygoscelis; species Pygoscelis adeliae. The sequence goes on along the minus strand of NW_008818517.1, from coordinate 171 downwards.
TGGGGATTGAAGAGGGGTGCCTGTCCCTTTAAGAGGGCTAGAATGGGGTTTGGGGTGTGCCTGGTCCTTGAAGAGACTCGGAGGGGTGCCTGTCCCTTTAAGAGGATGCCTGTGCCTTTAAGGCAGCTGGAGGTGTTGGTTGAGAGAAGGTGCTTGCCTCTTTAAGAGGTT
>NW_008818516.1:0-329 GCF_000699105.1 Pygoscelis adeliae | reverse complement strand
GCCGCTTGCCTGCCCAGCCGTCCCACCGCTCTCCCTGTCTGCTCGGTCCTCTTCTGTCCTTCCTAGCCCGTGCCTGTCCGTTGGCTCCTTTGGGACAGGAGCCAGCCTGGGGTATTCCCGCAATAGCCCTCTTTGTGGGGAGACGAGTTGTAGGTGCTTAGGGGTGTTTGGCAGGGGAGGGGAGCAGCCCCTGGGACCCCCATGTGCTGGGTGGACAGTGCCTATACGGTTGCAGATCTGTGCCCCAGCATTGCCCAGTGGGGAACAGGGCTGTGCCCAGGACCCCTTCACTCCAGCAGCTTCCTCCTCGACTCCCCAGCAGCACAAGC
>NW_008818515.1:0-329 GCF_000699105.1 Pygoscelis adeliae | reverse complement strand
GCTTGTGCTGCTCTCTCTCGCCGCGCTTTGGGCACATAGAGGGCCATGTCGGGCTTCCTGCGGCGCGGCCGGCCACCCTCTGCCTCCTGCTGCATGGTGCCACCACTGCCTGACGAGGAGAGACAGCGTCACTGCCCTGCCCGCATCCCAACGGCCCCGCAGCCGTGCACACAGTGGGCAGCCCCTGCCCGGGTCGGTGGGTCAGGGCCCCAGCCTGGCACCCACCCTCGCTCCCACAGCAGCCGGCACACAGCGATGGATAGTGGAGCCCCAACACTGTCCCCACAGATGAGGTTTGGCACCCGGAGCACCCCGCAGACTTACAGCCT
>NW_008818514.1:0-328 GCF_000699105.1 Pygoscelis adeliae | reverse complement strand
CTCCCTTCTCCCTTCACCTCCAGAAACCTTCCTTTCTTGAAAATCTTACATTTATTTTCATTCAGGAGAAAAGAGCCAGGTTAAGTTTCCCTCCTGTATATGAATGTATTCAAAGCCTTACCTCCCGAGAAAATCAGGCTGCTTTCAATGGAACTATTCTGAAGTCCTTTACTAAAATTTTGGTAAAAGACTGTGCCTAAAAGATTTGACAATGTTTTTGCTATGCTGTAAGAACTTAAACCTTTAGGTTCTTAAACCTTTAAGTTCTCTTCTCCCTTTAGGAGAGGAGAGCAGGGAGTTGATCCTTATGGGTCCCTTCCAGCTTGAG
>NW_008818513.1:0-329 GCF_000699105.1 Pygoscelis adeliae | reverse complement strand
GCATGGGGAGGAGGTGTCCCCCGCCGCCAGCGACCTGGCCATGGTCTTGACCCGGGGGTTGAGCCTGGAGCACCAGAAGAGCAGCCGGGACTCGCTGCAGTACTCCAGCGGCTACAGCACGCAGACCACCACCCCTTCCTGCTCCGAGGACACCATCCCTTCCCAAGGTACGCACCCCACCACGGCGAGGGGCACCTGGGGCCACCTGAAATGGCACCCGGAGAGGGGAAGGGGACGGGCAGAGGCTTTGGTGGTCCTGGGGCACGTCTGCCTGCGCTGGGTGTCATAGCACTGGGCTGTGACCACGTGTAGCGGCTGGGGGGGGGGAG
>NW_008818512.1:0-329 GCF_000699105.1 Pygoscelis adeliae | reverse complement strand
CATGCATCTGGGGGACAGCATGCATCTGGAAGGGCACCACACACCTGGGGGACAGCGTGTGTCTTAAGGGACAGCACGTGTCCTTGAGGGACAGTAGGTACCTGACAGGACAGCACGTGCCCAGAGGGACAGCATGTGTCTCAAGGGACAGCACGTGTCTGGAGGGACGGTAGTTGCCTGAAGGGACAGCACGTGTCTGGAGGGCCAGCATGCATTTTGGGGACGGCACATGCCTGGAGAGAGAGCGTGCACCAGGAGGGCCAGCATGCGCCTGGGGGCCAGCATGCATCAGGAGGGACAGCATGCACTGGGCGACAGCATGCATCGGG
>NW_008818511.1:0-329 GCF_000699105.1 Pygoscelis adeliae | reverse complement strand
CATCAGCTGGGAGCAGACAGGTTGAGGCTCGAAGCTGCCTTCCCTGTGCCAGCCCAGACAGCGCTCCCAGGGGACTAATACCGGCATGTAAATATTAGATACTTTTGTCTCCTCCGAGACCAATTACACAAATCGTGGCAGCTCCCGCAGGACTCTCCGCTTCTACTTACTGTATCATCATTAACAGCTTATTAGAGAACAGCTGCTCAAAGAGGGGGGGGAAAAAACCAGGAGGAGAGGCGGCAAGGAGACGTGCACGTAGGAGGACAGGCTGGGAAAGGTGACCTCCACCCTGCCTCGGCACCTGGGGACACCCGCACCCATCCCCG
>NW_008818510.1:0-329 GCF_000699105.1 Pygoscelis adeliae | reverse complement strand
GCCCGGCTTTGTTGGACCATGTTCTCTGATAAGCAGGGCCCCGGGGCACCACTGTTCCCTGCCAGGCTGCCCTTCCCTGGGCTCAGCACTGCCGGGGACGTTTAAGTCCCGCTCCCTTTGTCGCGTGCTGCCCTGCTTCCCACCGCTCGCCGGTGATCAGCAAGGTGCTGCCAACAAATGGGCAGAGCCTGATCCCTCTGCCTGGCTTGAAGAAATAAAAGCCTCGGGAGCTGGGCAGCACAGCAGCTGCCTGCACAGTGGGCGTGGGAGCCCTGCGCAGCATCCTTCCCTCCGGGGTGCAGGGGAGGTGGGGATGGCACGCGGAACAG
>NW_008818509.1:0-329 GCF_000699105.1 Pygoscelis adeliae | reverse complement strand
GCGGCTCCTGCCTACCTGATCCCGTTGTCCACGTGCTCCACCCAGCTGTCCTGGCCCAGCAGCAGGGTGACACTGGGGGACCGCATCCCATCTGGCAACACCCGTCCTCGCCTGGCCAGCCGCCGGGCACCCAGAGCCGAGGCGACCATCTCCCAGAGCGCCGTACCTGCAACGCACCCGTCCTGGGAGCTCTGGGAAAGGCCAGGGCAGCTCTGTGGGCAGGATCTGGGCAGGCAGACCCCGCTCCCCCTTACCCAGCTTCTCCCACAGCGCAGCCCTGAAGCTGTCCTCGCTCAGCAGGACCAGATCCCCGTGCCGCTGCCAGGCTG